>NC_084733.1:17369123-17541623 GCF_033978785.1 Entelurus aequoreus | reverse complement strand
ATACAACATTATTATTTACATTGTAGATTGTCACTGAAGGCATCACAACTATGAATGAACACGTGTGGAGTTATGTACTTAACAAAAAAAAAAAGGTGAAATAACTGAAAACATGTTTTATATTCTATAGTTTCTTCAAAACAAACACCCTTTGCTCTGATTACTTTCTCACACACTCTTGGCATTTGCTCCATGAGCTTCAAGAGGTAGTCACTTGAAATGATTTTCACTTCACAGGTGTGCTTTTTAAAGCTCGTGGAGAGAATGCCAAGAGTGTGCAAAGCAGTAATCAGAACGAAGGGTGGCTATTTTGAAGAAACTAGAATAAACAAACATGTTTTCAGTTATTTCACCTGTCTTTTTTGTAAAGTACATAACTCCACATGTGTTCATTCATAGTTTTGATGCCTTCAGTGACAATCTACAATGTAAATAGTCATGAAAATAAAGAAAACCCATTGAATGAGAAAATGTCCAAACTTTTGGCCTGTACTGTACATAAAGTAAGACTTTACTTTGCCAAAGATGCGCTAGCTTGAATCTAATATACATTGCCTTTACTATTGACATGCTACTGATTAGCATTAGCGACAATTTTAACACCTCCAACTTTGTTAATGAAAACTACAACTAAGATGCACGTTGCAATTAAACAGCTGGTGGGTAATAGATACAATACTTGCAGTATGAACACATTGATTTTAAATCATTTCAGTGGGAGACATTGATTTGAGATTAGATTTAGATTTATTGGTCCCCGTTGGAGAAATTCATTTTCACTGCCGTACATTTAAACGATAGACATAACACATCACAAACAAAAATAACAAAAAGACATCATACATGACCAACACATTTACAGGCTTGTCAGACAGGTCGGCCGGGCTTGCTGCTTAGGGTGGCTATAGCTGCAGGGATAAGGCTTTTCTCGAGATACAAGTGTTTTGAGTTAAGAGCTTCATCACCGAACCAATTAAGTGTGTAGGTAGGTTTAGGTACTGCTGTACATACAAAACCTATCTAAGGCTTAATTTAACACTTAATTTCGGCCAAAAATATGTAGAATATGCTTTTAAAAAAAACCTGCTATGTAGTGAAGTTGCTGTATTTTGAAGCGCGATGTAGCGAGGGACGACTGTACACAGTCCGGCGCTGAGGACTTTAACATTAACGTCGTTTCTGGAGCTCAAGCAACGAGCAGGTAGCAGTGGTTTGTCAGTCACATCCTCCGCCACCCCAGCTCGGACCTTCTTTTGCCAACAACACCTCAGTGGTTGGGGGGAAAGCGGGCAACATATAGTACAGTCCAGCCTAGAGTAAAGATGAGCAGTTTGTCCTTTTTCTGACGTATTAGAAGCAAATATGGCACTTTTTTTTTAAACTTACCTTGTCATTAATTTGTATTTTTTTGTTTTTATTCCGTTAGAACTACGCCATTGTCTGTATTTAATTATTTTTCTGATACAGTTGGTGTCTTACCTGTGTCGGGTGCGTCCCCCGGATGGAGCAAAGCCATACAACTTCATCAAACCTGCACATGCAAGGTTCCGTCAGTCACAGGCATGTCTGGAGAGTTGTCCCTAGGGGCGTGAATCTTTAGGCACCTAACGACTCCTGGGTGACGATTCAATTCTCCATTCAACACGATTCTTAATTCAAACCGACTCTTGCAATATTATATTTGGTATAAATATCATATTGAAACTATTTCAAAACAGGTTAGAATAGCTTCTTCCGGTTGCAAGGTGATGCCTCTAAAAATATATTTTAAAAAATGGATTCTTCTTGTTTTAATTGATTTTTTTTTTTTAATTATGAATCTATTTAGAATAGAGATGAAGACTTGCAATTTGGATGTAAATCGATTTTCCTTGTGCATCCTTACTTGTTATAATTATAAGGAAACTTTTCCAAAACAGGTTAGAGGTTAGAAAAGCTCCTTCTGGTTGAATGGAGATGGCCTAAAAACATATTTTTTAAATGTATTCTTAAATTTTTTTGATTTTTTTTTTACCAATCGATTTTTCAAAAAATTATGAATCGATTTAAAATCTTAGATTTTTTTAAATGTATCAATCTATTTGGAATCGGGATAAAGAAGAATCACAATTTGTGCACACTTATTTTGGTATAATAATTATGAGGAACAGTTTACATGTGAGAAAAGCTCCTTCTGGTTGCATGGAGATGGCTTAAAAACCTATTTAAAAAAATGTACTCCTAAAAAAAAAAAAAAAAAAAAAAAAGTTTTATTCTCCCAATCAAATATTCAAAAAATTATGAATTGATTTAAAATCGGGATGAAGATTCATCGCGATTTGGATGTGAATCGATTTTTTGTGCACTTTTTAATTTGGTATAATTATAAGACCTAAAAATTTATTTTTGAAAATCAATTCCTAATTTAAAAAAAAAAAATGTCTTCATTCAATTTTTTTAAATTATCAATCTATTTAGAATCGGATAAAAGAAGAAAAAATTATGAATCTATTTAAAATCGGGATGAAGATTCATCACGATTTGGATGTGAATCGATTTTTTGTGCACTTTTATTTAGTATAATTATAAGACCTAAAAATGTATTTTTGAAAATCAATTCCTAATTAAAAAAAAAAAATTCTTAATTACATTTTTTTAAATTATCAATCTATTTAGAATCGGATAAAAGAAGAAAAAAATATGAATCAATTTAAAATCGGTATGAAGAATAGTCACGATTTGGATGTGAATCGATTTTTTTGTGCACTTTTATTTGGTATAATTATAAGACCGAAAAATTTATTTTTGAAAATCAATTCCTAATAAAAAATACATTTCTTAATTGATTTTTTTTTTAATTATCAATCTATTTAGAATCGGATAAAAGAAGAAAACATTATGAATCAATTTAAAATCGGGATGAAGAAAAGTCTCGATTTGGATTTGAATCGATTTTTTTGTGCACTTTTATTTGGTATAATTATAAGACTTAAAAATGTATTTTTGAAAATCAATTCCTAATTTAAAAAAAAAAAAAATTGTTCTTTATTAAAAAAAACAAAAAAGATCAATCTATTTAGAATCGGATAAAAGAAGAATCACAATTTGGATGTGAATCGATTTTTTTTGTGCACACTTATATGGTATAACAATTATTTAATTACTTATTTGGTATAATAATTATTGTTTCTTTTGATATCAACAAAAGAAACAATAATGTAATACAAAATGTTGTCTGTCTGTAAATAAATAAATATATAAAAAAAAATTCTAAGGAAAATTTTCCAAAATAGTTTACAGGTGAGAACAGCTTCTGGTTGCATGGCGATGGCTTCAAAACATCTATTTGAAAATTGATTCTCATTAAAAAAGTTTAAAAAAAAAAAAGTTTTTAATCAATATTGGAAGTTTATGACCCTATTTAGAATCGTGATGAAGAATAATCGTGATCTGGATGTAACACAAATTATTTTTTGTGCACCCTTATTTGGCATAATAACTATAACAAAATGTGTTCACAACAGATTACAGGTTAGAAAAGCTATTTCTGGTCTTTTTTGAAAATTGATTTTTATATTCAAATAAAAAAAATATTATTATGAATCGAAATAGAATCGGGATGAAGATTTGCGATTTAGATGTGAATCAATTGTTTTGTGCTGCCTTGGTGCTCACTAAAGTAAACGTCTCCATGTATTAAATAGGACAGAAAAAGATAATTGGGGGGAAAAAAAATCTGTTTGTACGAATTGGCTTTTTTTTGTTTGTTTTTTTTTTACAAAAAAAAGCCAAAGATGTTTAAAAGATTACCAGAATGTTCTCATGCTACACTTTTTAATCACCAACTCCTCAAGATTGGATTTTTTTTTCAAACCTGATTGAAATGTCCTTAGTGGGAGTGAGTGTATAGAGGATGTGGGGGGGATGACAGTCCTGTTGGGATGACAGTCCTGTTGGGACAACATGGCCCAGCAGTGCGCAGGGTGGCCACACTTGGAGTGGAAAACTGTCCCCTGAAGTCAATCTAATCCCCCCACAAAAAAAAAAAAAAGTCCTCGCGTCCCTCCGGGGAGACATGGATGCGCCCGCTGAACTCAATTAGCAAAATGACAGCTGGGAGGATTGTGCCAAACACGGGCCGAGCCTCGCTTACGTTGTTTCAACACCAGAACTTTTCCTGATGGCAACTTGCAGCAAACTTGTCAAATTGTAGCTGATCTGTGCGTTCTCCAATCACTGTGATTTCCATTGACCAAATCTGTTGTCATCGGTCTTATAATTGGTAGTAATCACTACAGGAACTAATGATGCTGGACCTCTCAGGTAAACGCAGAGTGACCTATACGTAAAGTTTACCATAAACAAATATAGCTGATTAAATAAACTATATGATTCCATAAAAGGATCTGGGGTTTTTATTGTTACTTTGTGCGCGTGTGTGTGTGTGTACCCTTCTTGAGACATCAACAAGGAACATTTTTGTACCTTCCATATGAGGACCGGTGAACAAGTTAGGACAGAAAAGCATCGCATCTAATAGAAAATGTCACATTTGCACCTGTGGTGGTGAAATCTATCAAAATTAGAAATTAGGGTGGTCCCAAAACAGGGGGATTTTTCAAATTGACCGTGTGTCGGTTTTAAAAGTGCTCCGCCCTCTGGTCAACATATGAAATAACAAGTGCTCCCCCTCTGGTCAGCATATGAAATAACAAGTGTGTGTAAGAAATTGAAATGCGCCCACGGAACTCACGCTTTTTAGTACATTTCTCTCCTATGAAGAGGACATTTTGCACCTTCCCCACTCTCACCATGACTATAAATAGTATCATTTGTCTATAAAATGTTTATAAGTACACCTCTGCATAACATTGTCTCTTTATTAACATTAAAGAAAACATAACATAAACTACCATAATTTTATTAGTCTGTGACAGAAAATATTTAACGTGCATCAATTTGTCTGAAAAAAACAAAAACAAAACAACCATCCATTTTCTACCGCTTATTCCCTTCGGGGTCGAGGGGGGCGCATGTAATCCTTATTTAAACAATTGTTTTTTTTCTGACCAACTTGAACTATTTCATACTAAAAAATACAGTCGATAACTTTATTAACATTGTTTTTAGTCTGTAACAGACAATTTAAAAGTGCATCAGTTTGTCTGGGGGAAAAATGTAATCCTTATTTTTGACTGACTTGAACCAGTAAATAAACTCGGTGAACAATAATAAATTCCAATAGACTTTAAGTCTCAAATAATAATCATATAATAAAACTGTTTATTTTCTTTATCCGATTTTTTTAAAAATGTTTTGGATAAAAATGCAAAAATAAAAATAGTTGTTTTGCCTCTGAAATTATGGAGTTCTGTCGTTACGTGGAGTGTCAGTTTTGCCAACTGATTGTCAGCCGTGGGTTTATTTTTTTTAAAAAAAGATGTTCTTCCAATTTCTGATTTTTTTTTAAAAAAGTAACATTTTGAGATGTTGTAAAAAAAAAAATATTGGAAAATCATAACTCAATAACCATGCTTTATAAAAAAAAAAATTAAAAACGTGGTTTTTCTAACACTAAAATCTGAAGGTATTTGCTTAATATTTTAGATTAAAAAATATATATATAAAAACAATTTTGCGGTAAAAATTAAATGCCATCAAAATCGTAGCTTGAAGCAAAAGTCAGTTTAGCTCGCGTCAACATTTGGCCATGATTTATTTTTTAAAATTTTGTTTTGCCATAAAAAAAAAAGATACATTTGAATGTTCTGAAACTGCACAACATTTTTGGTTGGGAAAATCTTGAAAAAAAAATCCTGTAAAAATCTTGAAACTTCTGCATTTTTCAAGCAAAGTGAAAAGGGAAGAATTTTGTAAGATAAATATATCTTGATCAAAATCAACGCAGACTTTCCTTGTTTTTCCAGCAGTTTCACTTCTTTTTATTAACATAGTGACTAACTTATTTTTACACTTGCACGATAAGAAACATCCCAAATGTTGATTATTCTTATGTCTACTTATTTTTACACTGATCATGGTTTTATATGGCGACAGTTTGACCCTGGAACAGATGAGTGATATTTGCTAGAGTAAGGTTGTGTCTGTGGTCACTGAGTAAGTTAGGGAAGCGTGTCATCATGTCAACAACAACAAAAAGTGTCGGGTAACGTTCCACGTGTGTGTGTGTGTGTGTGTGTGTGTGTGTGTGTGTGTGTATGCTCTCTCCGCTCAGATGCGGAAAGACGCCCGGCCTGAAGTGTTGACGTGAAACGCCCTCCCTGCGCTCCCAACCGCAGGCGAGCAACAAAAAAAAAAGGTCAGGAGCTTTTTGAAGGTGAAGTGCAGTCGCCATAGTAACACATGTTGTCTCCCCTGTCTCCTAGCAACGGGATGTGGAGTGATGTCAATGGAAAGCATGCTATTTTTTCCCCGCTGACAGAATGTCACTTGTGTGCGTGCGCATCTCTGCCCTGCTTAGGGAATGGAAATGGGGGGGGGGGGGGGGGGGTGGAGGGGAAGGTGGGGTGATGTTGCGACATATCCCTGGGAGAGTCGGTGATAAACTAAAATATCCACAGGGAGAGGAATGATGATGCACGCGCCAATTAAGGCTGCAATTAATGCTACCGGCGCTTCTGACAGCATATCCCCTCCCCCCCTTTTTCCCCCCACCCAAAACAAACAAACCAAAAAAAAAAAAAAAAAGCGGCGTCATCTGCATTTAGAAACGTGCTCCGATATTTAGGACATGTCATCACTTCGTCAACACATTTCCCAGTGAGAGATGACAGTGTTTCCCACACATTTATTTGTGGCGGCCCGCCACGAAAGAATTACGTCCGCCACAAATTTTAAAAAATAAAATGCTTTTTTTTTTTTGTCCTGTCCAGCTTCTCAGGCAAATCATATAGTAGATGTAGATGCCCATATAGGCTGTTCAGATTTACTTTACAAAAGAGAAGTGTAGGATACTTCTCTTGTTGCCTTATTTGTATTTGACCACTACTGTTTTCTGTTTATTTGTTACTGACTGTGGCAGGACACCTCTGCCTCTGTTTCACTTTATGTTGCTGGTAAATAATATGGTTGTAGTAGTAGGCTAAAGTTAAATTATTTAGTATGCACTAATTAAAGGGGCAGAGCTTTAAGAGACATTTTAGCTTTTATATTTTATAAGATGTATTTTTTGTAAGAACCACAATTAATAAATGTATTTCAGTGAATAACTTATTGTTCAAATCTGTATATAAATATGTACATAAAGAGTAATTATATTGTAAAATGGATGGATGGATGTTTAAAACAAAACGGCTATTATTAATTAGTAAGTATACATTTTTTGAGCCTTTTTAGAGAAAATCATATCATTGTAGTACATTATGCAAATTATTCGATGATGTCATGGTGACCACGCCCATAGCCACGCCCCCACCGCCACAGGTATCTTGGCAGTCTATGGGAAACACTGGATGATCACTTTCTCCACATGTTGTGTTACAGCCTCATTCCAAAAATGGAATATGTGCATTTTTCGCCTCAAAATTCTCAACACAATACCCACCCATGACAATGTGGAAAAGTTTGTTTTCAAGATTTAGCAAAAAAAAAAGAAAAAAAAGCAATACTTTGTGATGATGCACTTATCTTACTAATGAATGACGTATTTATCTTTACTGTCGTGATTGAGGTTCACGCCCAAGTAAGTCCCTGCAACAGCCATCTCTGTGGCCGACGAGGAGGAGTGCAGGTGCTAGGCGGGCGGGGAAAGCGGGCGCCAGACGGACGGCTCCGCGGCTGGCGAGATGGACGCTGCGCTGGAGACCCACTGGAGACGTGAGTGACAGTAGCTTCCTTGCAGGAGGCGGCGGCCTCGCTGGGTGAAGAGCTGGTGGCATCAGCCTTGCAGGAGGCAGAGGCCTCGCTGGGTGTTGTCATGACTTACACATGTCCAACGTTTCTCCAGGAAGCACAAATAAATTCACATTCAGTTTGTAGTTGCAAGTTGATGCTCTTGTTTTGAAGTGATTCATTAATTAAATGATTAATTAGTGATTAATCATCATTCATATTCTTATTGATCACATGGTTGACAGCCCTAATATAATATATATGTATATACATAGGCGACGATCTACATTTCTGCCAGTGGGTGCTCGGTGTGTGTGTGTATTAGTGTTGTCCCGATACCAATATTTTGGTACCGGTATCGGTACCAAAAGTATTTCGGTACTTTTCTAAATTATGTCATTATTGGCTTTATTTTAACAAAAAAATCTTAGGGTACAAGGCTTAGTTGGCCACATGCGTGGACAGCACCTTTTAGGGGGGGTGTATATTGTAGCGTCCCGGAGGAGTTAGTGCTGCAAGGGGTTCTGGGTATTTGTTCTGTTGTGTTTATGTTGTGTTACGGTGCGGATGTTCTCCCGAAATGTGTTTTGTCATTCTTGTTTGGTGTGGGTTCACAGTGTGGCGCATATTTGTAACAGTGTTAAAGTTGTTTATACGGTCACCCTCAGTGTGACCTGTATGGCTGTTGACCAAGTACCCTATTTTTCGGACTATAAGTCGCAGTTTTTTTTCATAGTTTGGCCTGGGGGTGCGACTTATACTCAGGAGCGACTTAAGTGGGAAATGATTAACACATTACCGTAAAATATCAAATAATATTATTTAGCTCATTCACGTAAGAGACTGGACGTATAAGATTTCATGGGATTTAGCGATTAGGAGTGACAGATTGTTTGGTAAACGTATAGCATGTTCTATATGTTATAGTTATTTGAATGACTCTTACCATAATATGTGACGTTAACATACCAGGCACGTTCTCAGTTGGTTATTTATGCCTCATATAACGTACACATATTCAGCCTGTTGTTCACTATTCTTTATTTATTTTAAAATGCCTTTCAAATGTCTATTCTTGGCGACTTATATATGTTTTTTTCCTTCTTTATTATGCATTTTCGGCCGGAGCGACTTATACTCCGGAGCGACTTGTACTCCGAAAAATACGGTACACGTTTGTGTACTTATGGACTAAGTACATCATATCAAAAGATGATTCTTAATTTTTATTCTAATTAGGGTCCAATAAGCCCAAATAGCAAAGAGAAATAAAAAAAAGCATTTATCGGCCGATAATATCGGACATCCCTAATTGCTGTATGTATACTTTTGACCCAGCAGATTTGGTCACATTTTCAGAATACATTCATAAAAGAAGCAAACTTCATGAATGTTTCTTGTGACCAACAAGTATGTGCTCCCATCACTCTATCACACAAAAATAAGAGTTGTAGAAATGATTGGAAACTCAAGACAGCCATGACATCATGTTCTTTACATGTGTATGTAAACTTTTGATCGGGACTGTAAGTATCGTGGATGGTTTTGGGGGGAAAAGTCCAGTTCCCTTTTTAAAAGAGGTCCAGATTTGTGTGCAGTCCGGTTATTATTATTATTCTGGCGATGAAGCGGCGGGGTGTAATCATCCTTATCAGGGCCAGCTGCCTTTTTTCCCTTTCAGAGACGTAGCAGACGACGGCGAGGTTGCGCGGGGACAAAGTCAAAAAGACGAGTATGAATTATAAAGTAGCGGGAGCTCTCTTGGAAGACGGCGCCCTCGGTCCTGTCCGGCATTTAAAGACCCCCCCCCCTTTTTATGTGGCGTCATTTGTCATCTTGCCAGCACCGCGGCTGCTGCATCTGCTACGATTAGTAATCAATGAGGAGGCTATGAATAACTCCACTGCAACAAACGTGGAAGTGGGTGGATTGGGTGAGTGAATCACCCCCCCGGCCTATTTATAAAGCCACTCAGACCCCTGCAGGAGTGGCGGACCACGCAGGTAGAAGGGAATCGGATGTGTGCTCCGCTCACCCTCTTCCATATTTGTTTTTTTCTATGGCTGCAGAGAACATCATTTTGCAGTGACACTACACGCTGTGTGCGAGGCGCTGACGTCAGAGGGATGGAACATCAGGCCTTCCTGGATCACATCTTCAGGCACACTTAAAGAGCTTGTAGCGACACTGCCACCTACAGGCCGGAGAGCGCCATTGTCTCCCTTCAAGAACACTGCAAAAACTGAAATCTACCGTATTTTTCCGAGTATAAGTCGCTCCGGAGTATAAGTCGCACCGGCCGAAAATGCATAATAAAGAAGGAAAAAAACATATATAAGTCGCACTGGAGTAATGGTCGCATTTTTTGGGGGAAATTTATTTGATAAAACCCAACACCAAGAATAGACATTTGAAAGGCAATTTAAAATAAATAAAGAATAGTGAACAACAGGCTGAATAAGTGTACGTTATATGAGGCATAAATAACCAACTGAGAACGTGCCTGGTATGTTAACGTAACATATTATGGTAAGAGTCATTCAAATAACTATAACATATAGAACATGCTATACGTTTACCAAACAATCTGTCACTCCTAATCGCTAAATCCCATGAAATCTTATACGTCTAGTCTCTTACGTGAATGAGATAAATAATATTATTTGATATTTTACGGTGATGTGTTAATAATTTCACACATATGTCACTCCTGAGTATAAGTCGCACCCCCGGCCAAACTATGAAATAAAACTGCGACTTATAGTCCGAAAAATACGGTAAGTGAGATGAAATATCTCAAATAAGGGTGATATTTGCTTATTTTCTGTCTGATAAGATAATTCTTCTCACCAAGCAGATTTTATGTTACAGTGTTTTACTTGTTACTTTATTTTACTTGTTGTTGCTGAGATTTTATGACCTATATTGAGTAAAACATGCTTGAAAACTAGAATATCAACTGATGCAAAGCTGTGTCATCAACACTCACAAGTATAAAACTGCTTTTTTAAAGTAATACTTTCTTATTTCAAGCATGAAAACTAAAATCATGATTTTGACACACTTGTGTCTCATAATTAAAAGAACTGTTTCATTTTCAATGAAACAAGAAAAATACGTACTCATATAGTAGTACAGTTGGCACAGTACAGTAAATGGAGAGTTAATATTTAAACATTTAACATTTCAAACAATTTTGAACAGAAATAGTTCATGCACATTCAGATAAATTCTTCAAAATTACAATTAAAAAATTGTATGCGCACTAATTGACTGAAAGAGCACGCACTTGTCGCGATTATGTCATGTTATCGATGGAAAAATGCATTTTTAGACAATATGATTTGCCTGAGCGGCGAGGAGACCCCAAGAGTAACAAGCGGTTGCTTTGTTGCCTTTCCATTAAGAACAATGAATTAGTTTTTAGTATAAGTTTGCTGGTTTTAAGAAATGTAATGCCAAGCACATATCATTATCTCAAGATAATGGCACTAGCATTTACTTAATTTAAGAATATTTTTCAACATATTGAGCAAAAAAGGTCTCTTTTTTTTTCTACCAAGAAAAGTGCACTTGTTATTAGTGAGAATATACTTATTTTAAGGTATTTTTGGGTTCATTGAAGTTAGCTAATTTTACTTGTTTTGGAAAGTCTTGACAAGCCAAATTTTCTTGTTCTATTGGCAGATAATTTTGCTTAATTCAAATAAAATACCCATAATTTTTGTAATTTTTTTTCTTGTTTTTGAACACTGACTTTTACAGTGAAGCTATTACTTTGTTACACTGCAGCCCCTTTTTGTTTTTGTTTTTTTGTTGCATATCTGCAGAAGACACCCTGGCGAATTTCCACTTGGAGGTAGTATGAGTGGCGGGAATTAACCCTTATGAGTGTGGGGGTCAAAAAAAAATAATTGAGATTTCATTTTGGGAGAACATCCGCACCGTAACACAACATAAACACAACAGAACAAAATACCCAGAACCCCTTGCAGCACTAACTCTTTCGGGACGCTACAATATACACCCCCCGCTCCAGGTAGAATTTAGCATGCTACTTTTCAGCTAGCGATTAGCGGCACAATACTGTTATTTGAATATAGTCAGTACAGTACAATAACAAAGCACTAGTTTAATATACATTTAATTGTCAGCGAGCGATTAGCGCTCGAGTTGTTATTTAGTGATTATCACGCTAGTTGTCAGCTAGCGATTAGCGCTATCGTATCCAGCTAGACATCAGCAGCACAGTACCATTATTATTTGAATATCGTTAGTTTATCGACCAGTTTACAATTAATTTTCCAGCTAGCGATGGCACCCAAGTTGTCAGCTAGCAAATGGCACGATTGTTGTCAGCTAGCGATTAGCGCTCTGATTGCCAGCTAACAATTGGTACGCTAGACGTCAGCTAGCGGTTAGAAGTCTAGTTGCCAGGTAGAAATTAGCGCGCTAGTTTTCAGATATTAGCGGCACAGTACTGTTTTTATTAGAATATTGTTAGTATTGGACGATAAAGTACCTTTGGAACCAGTTTAATTCAAATGTAATTGTCAGCTAGCGATTGTAGCCCTAGTTTGTCAGCTAGCAATTAGCGCTCTGGTTGCCAGCTAACAATTGGTACTCTAAATGTCAGCTAGCAGTTAGCAGTCTAGTTGCTAGGTAGAAATTAGCGCACTACTTTTCAGATATTAGCGGCACAGCACTGGTTTTTTTATTCAGTTTAATTTAAATTTAATTGTCAGCTAGCGATTTGCGCTCTAGTTGCCAGGTAGCAATTGGCACACTAGTTTTCAGCTAGCGATTAACACCCTAGTTGTCAGCTAGAGGTTGGCACTATTTTTCAAGCGATTAAAATTTTAGTTACCATCTAGCGATTAGCGCCACAATTCTGTTATTTGAATATTGTTAGTATTGCACGATAAAATGGTCCAAAATGTACTTTGTTAAAACAAACTACAATCCTGATTTTATACAAGATGTATAAGTAGGAGCCTGTGCTCCTTCTCTCCATCAGTTTGGGGTCCTTGACCTACTCAGTGGCCTAGTGGTTGGAGTGTCCGCCCTGAGATCGGTAGGTCGTGAGTTCAAACCCCAGGCGGGTCATACCAAAGACTATAAAAATGGAACCCATTACTTCCCTGCTTGGCACTCAGCATCAAGGGTTGGAATTGGGGGTTAAATCACCAAAAAGTATTCCCGGGCGCGGCCACCGCTGCTGCTCACTGCTCCCCTCGCCTCCCAGGCGGTGAACAAGGGGATGGGTCAAATGCAGAGGACACATTTCGCCACGCCTAGTGTGTGCGTGACTATCATTGGTACTTTAACTTGACCAAAAAAGATGTCGACACCCCTGGTGTAAAAGATGCCAGAGATGAGCCTTAAAATAAAAACTACTTAAAACTCATAAAAGCTACAAAAACGTCACAGCAAAACTACATTTTTATTCATAAATTACATCACTTTTTTTAGCCACCCAAGTTAAATGTTTTTCTCCAATCAAATAAATGCACTAAATGTGGATCAAATGATACAACAAATAAAAACAACACGCCAGTAAGAAACCAACAGCCTGTCAAATTCTTTTATATAAAATGATAGAATCATAAGCAGGCGCAGGGAAAGAAAAAAAAGTTATGATAAAGATGTGAGTTTTGTTCCCATGAATATGTATCATCTTTACAGAAGAGTCCCAAAAACCGAGTTGAGCACACGTGAAGGGACCACGGCGCGTCTTCTCTGATTAGCCACAGAAAAACTAAAGGACCTTTCCAAATGTTCTTGTAATCAGACAATATTTTCGGTATATTAGATGGAATTTTTTAATTAAAAAATCCATCTAATATACCGAAAATATCAATCAGACAATATTTTCGGTGTATTAGATGGATTTTTTATCCAAAAATTCCATCTAATATACCGAAAATACCAATCAGTCAATATTTTCGATGTATTAGATGGATTTTTTAATCTAAAAATTCCATCTAATATACCGAAAATATATTCATTATGTCTCCTTCTTCATATACTTTTAAAATTTTCTTCCAATCAGACAATATTTTCGGTGTATTAGATGGATTTTTTAAATCTAAAAATTCCATCTAATATACCGAAAATATATTCATTATGTCTCCTTCTTCATATACTTTTAAAATGTTCTTCCAATCAGACAATATTTTCGGTGTATTAGATGGATTTTTTATCCAAAAATTCCATCTAATATACCGAAAATATCAATCGGACAATATTTTCGGTGTATTAGATGGATTTTTTCATCTAAAAATTCCATCTAATATACCGAAAATATATTCATTATGTCTCCTTCCTCATATACTTTTAAAATTTTCTTCCAATCAGACAATATTTTCGGTGTATTAGATGGATTTTTTATCCAAAAATTCCATCTAATATACCGAAAATATCAATCAGACAATATTTTCTGTGTATTAGATGGATTGTTTGTATCTAAAAATTCAATCTAATATACCGAAAATATATTCATTATGTCTCCTTCCTCATATACTTTTAAAATGTTCTTCCAATCAGACAATATTTTCGATGGATTTTTTTATCCAAAAATTCAATCTAATATACCGAAAATATCAATCAGACAATATTTTCGGTGTATTAGATGGATTTTTTTATCAAAAAATTCCATCTAACATACCAAAAATATATTCATTATGTCTCCTTCTTCATATAATTTTAAAATTTTCTTCCAATCAGACAATATTTTCGGTGTATTAGATGGATTTTTTATCCAAAAATTCCATCTAATATACCGAAAATATCAATCAGACAATATTTTCTGTGTATTAGATGGATTGTTTGTATCTAAAAATTCAATCTAATATACCGAAAATATATTCATTATGTCTCCTTTCTCATATACTTTTAAAATGTTCTTCCAATCAGACAATATTTTCGATGGATTTTTTTATCCAAAAATTCAATCTAATATACCGAAAATATCAATCAGACAATATTTTCGGTGTATTAGATGGATTTTTTTATCAAAAAATTCCATCTAACATACCAAAAATATATTCATTATGTCTCCTTCTTCATATAATTTTAAAATTTTCTTCCAATCAGACAATATTTTCGGTGTATTAGATGGATTTTTTATCCAAAAATTCCATCTAATATACCGAAAATATCAATCAGACAATATTTTCGGTGTATTAGATGGATTTTTTAATGTAAAAATTCCATCTAATATACCGAAAATATATTCATTATGTCTCCTTCTTCATATGATTTTAAAATGTTCTTCCAATCAGACAATATTTTCGGTGTATTAGATGGATTTTTCTTTCAAAAATTCCATCTAATATACCGAAAATATCAATCAGACAATAGTTTCGGTGTATTAGATGGATTTTTTTATCAAAAAATTCCATCTAACATACCGAAAATATATTCATTATATCTCCTTCTTCATATACTTTTAAAATTTTCTTCCAATCAGACAATATTTTCGGTGTATTAGATGGATTTTTTAATCCAAAAATTCCATCTAATATATCGAAAATATCAATCAGACAATATTTTCGGTGTATTAGATGGATTTTTTTATCTAAAAATTAAATACAATATACAGAAAATATTTTCATTATGTCTCCTTCTTCATATACTTTTAAAATGTTCTCTAATCAGACAATATTTTCATCAAAAAATTCCATCTAATATACGGAAAATATTGTCTGATTGGAAGAACATTTTAAAAGTATATGAGGCAGGAGACATAATGAACCTTTTTGAGCAACTAAACTTCTCTGCTCTTCAAACCAAAAGACCGGGGGTTAAGAATGTTGTTTTTTTTGTGTGCGGACACAAAGCCTGATAGGCGTAGTGAAAATAACAAGTCACATGTGTGCACGCTCTCCGTGGTGATGAATGAAGAGAAGAATGGCGCCTAATTGCACGGCGGCGTGAGTCAGACCCCCCGACCATCATGCTCGCCCTTTGTCGTACGCTGCTCTCGCTACACCCGTGTGACGTCAAAGCTGTTCTTTCCACCGCTGTGCAATGTCTGGATCACAATGTGGGTAATGATTCTAATAACCTCGCACGAGCTCGTGAAGCTAATTATGATGTTTTGTTACAGGTTCGGGAGATTCATTGTTGACTACTGAAGCAAATGTACCCATCTGAAGTCTCAGCTGCACGACCTCAGCCCCGACGAGTTGAGCGACATTCTAGATTTGAAAGCAACATTTTTCTTCCTTTATGACGCTGGCATGGAAACAGGAGCTCAGAACGTTAAAAATAATACCTTCAAAGTCCAAAAGCCCCCAAAGCGGTCCACAATCGTCCGAATAAAATATCGCTCCAAAGTGCATGGAATTCTTATTGGTATTGATACTGTTGTTGATGTTATTCATTTTTGTTTTGACTTCTTTTGGATTGTTTTGTGTCATGTTTGTGTGTCCTCTCAATTGCTCTGTTGATTGCTATTCTGAATGTTGCTGGCTCGGGTTTGGTTTTGGAATTGGAATTGTATAATTATGGTATTGTTGTGTATAATTTTGTTGGATTGATTAATTAAAAAAATGTTTTTTAAATAAATAAACACCCTGTAATTTGATTTTTATATTATTTTTTTATCTTAAAAGATTGAAAATTAACACCAATGAGTTGACTGATGAACATTATCAGATAATTTATTCAGAAAGTATAAATAATGACAATTAAAAGGTAGAATACTATTATTAACTTAACATATAAGTGTAAAAAAAACAGCAACATTATGATTTGTACATTTTCAGAATGTGCTTGTTCTATTTTTAAACAAAGAAAACAATCTGAAGTTGTCTTTGTTTTTAAGTTATCGTGCCATGATTTTACTAGTCCGGCCCACTTGGCAGTAGATTTTTCTCCATGTGGCCCCCGATCTAAAATGAGTTTGACACCCTTGATATAAATGATATTTCAATATTATGGTCAAATCACTGTAGCTTCCTCAATAGCGAGCTTGCTTCTAAATTACTATCTTATTTTGCGGGCAATAGAGAGCACCGGTGTTTAAGATGCACCCACCGAATTTCAGAAGGAATAAATGTATACATATATTTTGTAAATGTACCTTACTTGTTTCCAAACGGTGCCTGTCACACAGAAGTCATCGTCATGGACCCACTAGCTGCGGAAGCTAGTTTTCCAATGGCACTCAGCATCAAGGGTTGGAATCGGGGGTTAAATCACCAAAAATGATTCCCGGGCGGGGCCACCGCTGCTGCCCACTGCTCCCCTCACCTCCCAGGGGGGTGAACAAGGGGATGGGTCAAATGCAGAGGACAAATTTCACCACACCTAGTGTGTGTGTGTGACAATCATTGGGACTTTAACTTTAACATTAAACAGACTCAATAACGCCACAAAGACTTTTTGGTAAATTTACGATATTGAAACAATACAAAAAGAATGCCAATGTAAGTTAAAAACTTGTAAACGTGTTAGCATATTAGCTAATGCTAACGACACTAGCTTGATTATGTTACGATAGCACGTACAAATATGCATGACAGCACTCCGACAGACATCACACATGGGACTGTTTAGTAAGTATGGATTGTTTTAGTTATATTGTAAAACTTACAAACGTTGCTTGGAGCGACCAATGAAGAATCCTTTCGAGCAGAAATGCTATGGAAAAATAGTAGATGAAAACGGGATATACTGTATTTTCCGCACTATAAGGCGCACCTAAAAACCTCCAATTTTTCTCAAAAGCTGACAGAGCGCCTAATAATCCGGTGCGCCTTATATATGGACCAATATTGAGCCACAACAGGTCTCGCATCCCCAGCCTCTATTGTAGCGTCTATTCTACGCGCCTTATAATGCGGTGCGCCTTATATATGAACACAGTTTTAAAATAGGCCATTCATTGAAGGTGCGCCTTATAGTGCGGAAAATACGGTAAAATGTTGCATTAACACTGCGTATCACGAGGGAAGGTGTTGACGTGATTGGATTATCGCTGTCATATTTTTTTTTACCAGTAACGGAGCAGGAGGCAGCTCAGAATACGTTTACGGAAAATTTCATATGAAGTACCCTGCCATTCATTAACTGACATTTCATGTTTCTTCATGCGAAATGCGTGTAGGAAGCGTACAATTTGTAGTTTTATACCAAAATGTACAGGGAGGGGAGGAAGCAGGGGGGAATGCCTCAAAAGTCGAGTCACTTTAGAACTCAGTATAAAGCGCTTTAGTTTTTCTCTGGCTTTCTTGTGACGCCCCAACAGATGCATACCAATAATGGCCAAAGAGGAAAAGTGTGACGATAGCCATAGATTTGTCTGCTCAGTACAATATGAGCAATTAAATAATACATCTTCAATTTCATTGTGCCTAGCTGATGCTAACATGACTAATTCAAAGAATTGTCCACCGTAGTTGACTTTTGTGAAATGTCCTCGTATTTGTGTCCTAGGTTGGGGTATTAAGTTGTGCGAACCAGGAAGTACTTTTAGCAATAACGTCACTAAGTCTGCCGACGGCGGGAGCGGTCATGTGGAGGTAAGCTCACGAGTTGTCGGAGGGAACGTGCTCCTCGAAGCCCTCGCTCTCGCGGACCAGCGCCCTCTCCAGGATGACGCGGCCCTCCTTGTAGCGCTGGCTGTCCTCGGTGGCGAACTCGTAGATCCAGCCCAGCTTGCTGTTGCAGTTCTTGCAGCTGACGTCTCTCACCATGTGTCTGCCGGTCAGCATCACGCGGTCCTGGACCTCGCTGTACTGCAGGTTGACCACCTGCGCGCACAATTGAAAGGTACGTAAGAGTATACGCAATGTATACGCTGAAACACTAAATTGGCCCTAGTGTGTGAATGTGAGTGTGAATGTTGTTTGTCTATCTGTGTTGGCCCTGCGATGAGGTGGCGACTTGTCCAGGGTGTACCCCGCCTTCCGCCCGAATGCAGCTGAGCTAGGCTCCAGCACCCCCGCGACCCCGAACGGGACAAGCGGTAGAAAATGGATGGATGGATGGATGGTGTCTTACATTGTTCCGGTCTGAGCCTGCAGGTGGCGATAATACGCACTTTGCTCCAGTGTTAAAAGCATAATTGCCAACCCTCCCGATTTTTCCGGGAGACTCCCGAATTTCAGTGCCCCTCCCGAAAATCTCCCGGGGCAACCATTCCCCGGAATTTCTCCCGATTTTCACCCGGACAACAATATTAAGGGCGTGCCGTGATGGCACTGCCTTTAGCGTCCTCTACAACCTGTCGACGGGTCCGCTTTTTCACCATACAAACAGCGTGCCGGACCAGTCACATGTTGTATGCGACTTCTGCATACACACGAAAGTGACTGCAAGACATTACTTGATCAACAGCCACACAGGTCACACTGAGGGTGGCCGTATGAACAACTTTAACACTGTTACAAATATGCGCCACACTGTGAACCCACACCAAACAACAATGACAAACACATTTCGGGAGAACATCCGCACCGTAACTAGGGTTGGGTATCGTTTGAATTCGAACGATTCTGATTCTTTGTTTCGATTCCGATTCCTGACGATTCTCGATTCCGATTCTTTTAAGAGGCAGGGTCAAAAAAAAGTTTAGGATATTTTAAATGAGCTAGCTAACCTACAGTCTTTCTGAATGAAATAGTCTGACATTCTCCATCAATTTTAATTCTATTAACTTTTTATGAACTTTACTATAAATTCCTCACAGGGCTGTTTTCAACTAGAATATAAATATTGAATCTTTGAACTTGAATATAAATATTATAAATTATGAATACATTTTCCCAGGGGTACACTTTCCTCAAGAGAGCTTTATTTTTGAAAACCTCATGAAAACACATTTACACATAAGTGTATGATGCTGCAGGAAACCTCATGAAAACACATTTACACATAAGTGTATGATGCTGCAGGAAACCTCATGAAAACACCTTTACACACAAGTGTATGATGCTGCAGGAAACCTCATGAAAACACATTTACACACACAAGTGTATGATGCTGCAGGTACTTAAAAATGTTACCGTGCTCCCACTGATGGGCTAACCTGGTGCAGAAAAGCAAATAAACAATAAGAAACAACTTGCAAAACCCAGTCCAGATTAGCAGCAGGTACAGTATAAAATCAGAGACAGTTCTTGTTTAGGAAAATGACCATATCCGCCTTCTCAGGCAGGATGCGTGAGCGTTCTGGACAGATAGTGTCTCCTGCTGTGGAAAATACACGTTCGCTGGGTGTGGAAGAAGCTTGAACGCATAAATAGGAGAAAGCGAGATCTGACAGCAAAGGATAAGTCTTTTGTTGGTTCCACCGGACCACCACCATGCAGCAGGGTCGTCAGACATAAGTATCGGTGGAACGTCCTGGTATATCTGCAGCTCTCTCTCCACTCGTTTCTTGATGGACATGGAGCTCTGTTATTTCGCGGTTATTTCATTTTTTTTTGTAATGTAAAGCCACACTTTCGACCGCCGACGCCCACTATCCATGCTTGAGCTTGACTGACTCGCTCGGCTATGCTAACACTTCCGGCGGTGGGCGCTTCTTCGTTGGTGTTCAGCGGCTTCTTCTTCCGGTTCGGCGGATATATTTTTTTCCGGTCGGCGGACTGGGTATCGAAAACAGGAATCGAAATTTAAACTTTTGAACGATTCCGGGGGAATCGGAAAGTTAGCCAATCGATACTCGATACTCGATACCCAACCCTAACCGTAACACAACATAAACACAACAGAAAAAAATACCCAGAATCCCTTGCATCCCTAACTCTTCCGGGCTACAATATACACCCCCGCTACCACCAACCCCCCCCCTCAATCTCCCGAATTCGAAAGTCTCAAGGTTGGCAAGTATGGTTAAAAGCCTTTGTGTGGAAACAAGACTCGCCTCCCAGGCCCACTCAGTAATCATTAACAGAGCTACTGGTGAGTCGTTCATTTGTTTTTTAATTTGCCGATACTTGACTTATTTTTACACTTTTATGACAGGATTGAATGTAACAAGGCACGATGCCTCCTAAGTATTTGTTCATTTGAGTTTTATTGGCAGTTAGGAATGTTGAAATAATAATTTAAAAAATCACTTGTACAGTTAATAGACAATTTTGTCAACTGTTTTAAGTGTCTGAGAAGTGCCACAATAGTGACTTAAAGTGCTAACATGAGCGATGTCATTCAAGGCTAGCCCGGTCGCTAAAAGAAAAACGAAATGATCAGAGAGTTATCACAATCTAACTGACGGATAGTCAACAAAGGATTTTAGAATGTGTAGCGAAGCTTGCTTTTTTTTTCTTTTTTTTTAAACGCTATACAGTCTGTGAAGTTGTAAGCTGATATCATTGAAACCCACAACTTCAAAAGCCACCGCATTTGCAAATAGTGGGTAAAAAAAAAAAAAAAAGTCCTAACAAAAATGTTTAAAACTACATACAGTGGAACCTCTATCTGCGAACGCTTTTATTTGCGATCTTTTCGGTTTACGAACCTTGACATCGCGCCAAATTAGGGTTGTACGGTATACCGGTATTAGTATAGTACCGCGATACTAATGAATCATATTCGGTATTATACCGCCTCTAAAAAGTACTGGTCCCCCCCTCCATACCCCACCCCCCAAAATGTATATTATGTTTATAAACTCAGTAAATATGTCCCAGGACACATGAGGATTTTCAATGTGACCAATGTATGATCCTGTAACGACTTGGTATCGGATCGATACCCAAATTGGTGGTATCATCCAAAACTAATGTAAAGCATCAAACAACAGAAGAATAAGTGATTATTACATTTTAACACAAGGGTAGATAGAAAATGTTGAAAGAGATACAGTCAATAAGCAAGTGGATTAATAATCAATGTTTTACAGCTTGTCCCTCATAATGTTGACAAAATAATACAATGATAAATGACACAATATGTTACTGCATATGTCAGCAGCTAAATTAGGAGCCTTTGTTTGCTTACTTACTACTAAAAGACAAGTTGTCTAGTATGTTCACTATTTTATTTAAGGACACAATTGCAATAAAAAACATTTGTTTGATGCACCAAAATATTTTTTGTTCAAATAAAGCCAATAATGCAATTTTTTGTGGTCCCCTTTTATTTAAAAAAGTATCGAAAAGTACAGAAAAGTATCGAAATACATTTTGGTGCCGGTACCGGTACCAACATATTGGTATCGGGACAACACTACACTAAATATGCCCCTGTGGGCGAACCATGTCTCGGCGTATGAACGTTTCATTAGTTCATTCATTTTGCGTGCCGCTGGAGGCCATAGGACGCTGCCATTTTGACGACATCACTTCCTGTACACAGGGGTGCGGTCATTTTGAAGAGGCGGAGCCCCCTACGTCACATCCTGTTTGCACAGTCATTACTCGGTCGTCACTTCTCAGTGCTTAAGCGTGTTTATTTCTCGCCCTTCACCAAGTCTTGTCTATTTTAAGGCAACAAACCATCCTGGAAAGCCTGCGAGCGCTTTTGGATGGGGCAGGGGCCCACAGCACCACCAGGTGTTCGTTGAGAAGAGCAATGCGGGCTTTCATTTCAAAGCCTCTTAAGGTTTTGCCGCTTTTTTGATTAGAGTATTTTAAGGCCTCTGATTACTCACTAAATATAACGACTAAGGTCGCAACACGAATTATCAGTCCTACTACGTCTTCTTATGCTCTGGCAGTTCAGGTGACCAGTACTGCAGACGATCACCATGAATTGTTTTACGTGGACCCCGACTTAAACAAGTCGAAAAACTTTTTCGGGTGTTACCATTTAGTGGTCAATTGTACGGAATATGTACTGTACTGTGCAAGCTACTAATAAAAGTTTCAATCAATCAATCAGCACTGCAAGGAGAACAGTGGGGCGTGGACCCGTGAGCACCGCAGTGAATGCAGCTGAGCAGACCGAAGAAAATTCTCACAAGATCTCAAATAAATGCCCTTTCAGATATCAAAACATTTTTGGGGATACTTATTGAAAAACCGAGTATTTTTTGTTGTTAAATTATTATTTTTTTTAAATTGGGCTCCAACAAAGAGAGAACTTAGCAAAGAGCTGTGGTTATTACTATCTACTTACCTCATTATTTTTTTATCTAAATAGTAAACACTGGTATCCTATGTGTATATATTGTATCTGCTACTGTAGTTATTATGTAATTGTGAACACAAAGGCAGATACTGATAATTGAGGCCAATACCAATATAGATCAAAATGCCAAATATTGGCGCCGATAATAGGTCAATCCCTAAAATCTACTCCACATGATAGGTTGCCATGAATAAATTAATGTTCAGAAAATGCTAACATGTCCCGAGTCCCATAAGGGCAGTGCAGGTGTGGCTAATAAAGTACCTTGTTAAAGAGGAAAGCTCTACCCGTGGCGCCCGTGAATCGCGTGGAAATGAGCTCGGAGCGGTTGGTCAGGATGGTGTCACAGTTGGCACAGGAGAACAGGCGCGTTCCACCGATGTGGTCCAGGAAGATGCGCCCCATGTTGACTGCACAAACAATCACAATGACTTTTGTTGTTCAAATGGACCATTAAGTACTTTAACGTGAATCAAAACAAAATCTTGCAAGAGATTCCTACCACGTTTAAGGACAACAACAAAAAATGTTTTGCCTTCATCATCTTTTTAAGGCAATGTCGTTCAGATGATAAACTATGGCAGTCAACTTGTGTCTTTTTTACAAAAGTTTTTTTGGGAAACTTAACTTGAATTTTGTGAAGGGATATTTTTAAAAACAATTATGCTGACAATTTAATTGTGTGTATAAAAATTCAGTGTGTAAAATGGTGCTTAAAAATTCAGTGTAAAAAATATGGTGCAGTGCGAAAATATTTGTCGCTTTAAAATTATAGACCCACTTCTTGTAAAATAAGACTGAATCACTTCATTTGCTGGTTCTGAGACTGATTGCTTCAGTCTTAATTTACCAGAAGTGAGTCTTGAGTTAGAGATCTCGCCCAATGTGGAAGAGTTCAAGTACCTCAGAGTCTTGTTCAAACGAGTGAGGGAAGAGCGGATCGTGAGATCGACAGGCGGATCGGTGCGCCGTCTTCAGTAATGCGGACGCTGTATCGATCCGTTGTGGTGAAGAAGGAGCTGAGCCGGAAGGCAAATCTCTCAATTTACCGGTCGATCTACGTTCCCATCCTCACCTATGGTCATGAGCTTTGGGTTATGACCGAAAGGACAAGATCACGGGTACAAGCGGCCGAAATGAGTTTCCTCCACCGGGTGGCGGGGCTCTCCCTTAGAGATAGGGTGAGGAGCTCTGCCATCCGGGAGGAGCTCAAAGTAAAGCCGCTGCTCCTCCACATCGAGAGGAGCCAGATGAGGTGGTTGGGGCATCTGGTCAGGATGCCACCCGAACGCCTCCCTAGGGAGGTGTTTAGGGCACTTCCGACCGGTAGGAGGCCACGGGGAAGACCCAGGACACATTGGGAAGACTATGTCTCCCAGCTGGCCTGGGAACTCCCGGGAAGAGCTGGACGAAGTGGCTGCACTGCAAAAAGTCAGTGTTCAAAAACAAGAAAAAAATAAATAAAAATTAGGGGTATTTTACTTGAACTAAGCAAAATTATCTGCCAATAGAACAAGAAAATTTGGCTTGTCAAGACTTTCCAAAACAAGTAAAATTAGCTAACCTCAATTAACCCAAAAATACCTTAAAATAAGTATATTCTCACTAATAACAAGTGCACTTTTCTTGGTAGAAAAAAAAGAAAGACCTTTTTGCTCAATATGTTGAAAAATATTCTTAAATTAAGTAAATGCTAGTGCCATTATCTTGACATAATGATATGCGCTCGGCATCATAATTGAAATTATTACTTTAAAAAAGTACTTGTATACTTGTGAGTGTTGATGACGCAGCTTTGCATCAGTTGATATTCTAGTTTCAAGCATGTTTTACTCAATATAGGTCATAAAATCTCAGCAACAAGCTGTAATATCTTACTGAGATAATTTAGGACCAAAACACTTAAAACAAGTAAAACACTCTAACATAAAATCTGCTTAGTGAGAAAGATTATCATATCAGACAGAAAATAAGCAAATATCACCCTTATTTGAGATATTTAATCTTACTTAGATTTCAGTTTTTGCAGTGTGGGGAGAGGGAAGTCGGGTCTTCTCTGCTTAGGCTGCTGCCCCCGCGACCCGACCTTGGATAAGCGGAGGAAAATGGATAGATGGATGGAGTCTTGAAACAACGAATATTTCTGCGTAGATTTTTCTATATGCAAAAATTTTTCACACTGTTTTTTTTTAATCACACCGACTTTTTACACAACGAGTTTTAAGAAACTGAGACCTTGCTCATAAGTTGTATTCAATTAAATCGTCAGCATAATGTGATGACACAACAAACGCGCCACATATTCATATACATAATCAGTGTATAACAAAAAGCTTTCGTAATAAAGATACACATTAACCTGCATAATCAACAGCCTTTTTGAGTTAACTGCAGTTTTATATTTTTTAAAACTGAATATTTTACTCCGTTATTGGATTTTGTTGAATAGCGCATTATTCACACGTCCAACTGTTAAACAAAGCGAACAAACACAACATTAATCGGTTATAAATATCAGAACCAGCAGACTGTACAGAGCTAACGCCACGTTAGCCACTTAGCTAGCATCGACAACAAGCAGGAAAACAACACAAGACTGATAGAAAAAAGACGTCTTTGACTACTTTTTTTTTCAGGTCGTCGACTTCTCGAAACGTTGGCCGGCGTGATGCGAGGTCTACACGTCCGTCGAGTAGCGACGTCAGGGGTTGTTGTTGTTGTTGTTGTTTACAGACGGGACATTCCGCTGTAAAACCGAAATGCTTTGTTGTTCCCGTCCAGCTGTTCCTGTCAAGTGACCCTCTGTCAACGTCCGGTGATGACGTAGGCAGGCGGACGCGCTATGACGTCAGCTGCTGTGCTATGCTCAGACCATAGACATTTTAGAAGTAGACGCAGACGAGACGCGGGGCCGCCATCTTGGAGTGGTGATCCGCTCCACTCAGTGCAATCCATTTGGCAGGAACAATGAATTGTCAGCGCATTTAATTCATTTTACCTCACTGAATACCACTGATTTTCAAGCAGTTTTTTGTCATACGTGTAGCTATGATAAAGGACACATGTTTTGGGCGTGTTTTATTATTCATAGTTTGTCTAACAGTAATAGAATATTCTTATATGCTATAAGTGACCAGACGCCCGAGATCAAAACTGGGAATATAATCCCAGAGAAGGGGGAAAAAACGGTCAGCTATTTTGAAGTTCAGGAAACAATATGATTAGGTTATATATACATGCGTATATCCTACATAAACAATGTATGAATACATTAGATATCTATATATATCTTAAGGACCTATAGACTGTATCTCTGTTACTGCAGCAGCAGAGAGTTTATGCTGTTTTGACACTTTGTATTGATATTTTGTATTACATTCCCTTAAATGATAATGTTTACAGTGATTGTCCATCCATCCATTTTCTACCGCTTATTCCCTACGGGGTCGCGGGGGGTGCTGGAGCCTATCTCAGCTACAATCGGGCGGAAGGCGGGGTACACCCTGGACAAGTCGCCACCTCATCACAGGGCCAACACAGATAGACAGACAACATTCACACTCACAGTCACACACTAGGGCCAATTTAGTGTTGCCAATCAACCTATCCCCAGGTGCATGTCTTTGGAGGTGGGAGGAAGCCGGAGTACCCGGAGGGAACCCACGCAGTCACGGGGAGGACATGCAAACTCCACACAGAAAGATCCCGAACGCAGGATCTAACCCAGGACCTTCGTAGAAATCCACCAAATCATAATGAAACTTGGTCAAACCTTTGTAAGTAGATATTTTGCACAAATATATTTAGTTTGTTTTGTATTGAAATTGCTGACTTTGTGATGTTTATTGTATTTGTGGTCGCGTGGTTTTTTTTCTGAGAGTAACCCTAGAGGGTGATAACACTACACCTTTGGTTTAGTTGTGAGTCAAAGACACATACATCGTGTCCAATGTTGGATGTGGTTTAATTTCTATATGCGGAAACATCTGTACTTTGTTGTGTGAATGTCTTAACATGAAACCTTCTATTTCATTTATGTAAAATACACAACAGACATTATTTATGTAAAATTGTTTTATATGTATTTTTTATGTATGTCGCTTTGGATAAAAGCGTCTGCCAAATACTTAAACATAAACATATATAAACACCTGAAAGTCTTTATATCAGCTAAAGCCACCAATCTGTTTCACTGGATTCTGGATAAAACCAAATTCTGTCTTACCCAACAATGTTAGTATTTGAATATCTGATTGTCTAGTTAGCTAACATATATTAACCCCCCTACACAATCTGGATTGTGGTCCTAACTATTACCCCTGTTGGCTTTTACAATCTTTATCTTCATAATTTATTTCAACTTTATGTTATTTAAGTATGACATTTTTAAATGTAATTAATATCATTGACAAGCAATTCTATTATGGTCATACTCTTGTTTGCTAGCGGCTACGATTTTAGTACTATTGAAGATCCTTGCTCCTTCTCAACTCTGTGGTAATATTCTTTTCACAAAATACAACCAATAGTACGTTAATGTTAAATCTTACTTGTGAAAAGTAATCCCCCGATTCCTATTTTCAACAGTCCGCTCATTTGAGCAGGAAAACGCTGAACACCAGCCCGGCATCTTTGTTTTCTACCTGTCGACTGTCAGTTTAGGCTGCTCGCCGGCTACTCGTCACCACTTCAAGATGGCGGCCGAATTTCTCGCGTCACAGCAGCCAAAGCTGTGTCTACTTATAAGATGTCTATGGCTCGGACGACACATGGAGACAGAATCGAGCAAAAATAAATGTACCGGCTGCTTTTTACAACAATATTTATATGTATATTATTTACCAACACAAACATAACATTAAGGAGAACATAATAAATAAACATAATACATGTTGTTGCTTGTAATGCTCCGAGAAATACCATGTTTGTGGTCAGGCATCTATACGGACACCTATTAAACTTGAACGTGTTGCTTGTTTTCTGTTCCGTGTATTTGTTTATTTATGGGTGAGGGCCGACATCCGGGCAACTGAGCTACATACGGGTTCTTCGAGCCATAGCAACCAGACTGGCGTTGAAAACAGACCGTTGCCATTACTCTTTAACCTGTCGACCTACGCCTGTTAAACCCGTCATTCTGCCTCCAAAATGCCGAAAAACTGTGTTGTTTTTGGTTGTGCTAACCACAACTGGAAACAGGGAAAACAAAGGTTGTATTTTGTTCTGCCAAAGCGTGATAAAAGCCCACAGAGACGAGACAAATGGCTCGCAGCTTTACACTGGGAAAACGAGGACGGTTCTCACTGGAGTCCCCCAAAGTCCCGGGTCGTGTGTTCGGATCACTTCGTTTCTGGTAAATATAAGGAACAAAAATCCACCTTCTTAACCACAACTTGGCTTTTCGTCCGTGCTAATGTTCTACTTGTTGAATTTGTACATTATAACGTTCGACAGCTGAAGTTGTTGTTGTACAAAAATAACATGCGGTATATACTATATAGTCTATAGCCTAGCTAGCTATTTTCGAAAACCGGTTTCGTTTAAATTTGCACTTAACAGTTGGGTTTTTAAAAACCAATAAACCCTATCATTTTCATGTTGCCATTCAATACATGTAGCCCTCAAATCTCTCAATATTTTATACACTAACACTTGATCTTGTTGTTGATAACTTCCGCGTCTCTTTCTTAGTAGCGCGCAGGCTAAGCTAACTAGCAAGCTAAGCTAAGCCTGAGAAGCTTTAAAGTTCACTGAAACGAGTCTGACGCAAATAATACATTTTCGTTTTTTCACACGATATGCGAATAAGTAAAAATGCGTAAATGAAGGATTTAACGCCGACTTCCAAGCCCCAACGCTCGTTAAATGCTTTTTCTGTCAATGCTGTGTTCGCTGTGAGCTGGTTTGTTTTCAACGAATTCCCGGTTGCTAGGGGATTGGTAGGCGGAAGTGACGTAGGTCCGCCCTCACCCATTAGTGTGT
This sequence comes from Entelurus aequoreus, assembly GCF_033978785.1. Lineage (NCBI taxonomy): Eukaryota > Metazoa > Chordata > Actinopteri > Syngnathiformes > Syngnathidae > Entelurus > Entelurus aequoreus. The sequence goes on along the minus strand of NC_084733.1, from coordinate 17,512,724 downwards.
TATGTAGGGATACTATTCCTGATTTTAATATGTCAGTTATTGTCTTACATGCTATTTGAGTACTATATTTAAGGAATAATGTTGGTTATTTGTCAGTAAACAGTAGCCTATATAGTTTTAGAACAAGGGTGTCCAAACTTTTTCAGCGACGGCTGCATAATTAAAAATTGAAGGCCACATTAATACATTGTGTACATACTAAAACCAAATCAATATAGGTCAACCAATATATGCTAATTGTATGTAAGTTTGCCCTAAATTGAGCATTTTCAAATATAAAAATGGTTAAATGAAGTAAAAATACAAACAAAATGGTAGTATAGGCCACAAGACGAGACCAAAACAATCATTGATTATTGTGGCCACTGATTGGCTCAGGCTGAGGCAGCATAACTAACTTTGATAATAATAATAATGAATTACTTTTGTAACTTGAGCTTAACCCCCCTAAAATAGGCCTAACAACGCCAATGTTTTAAGGTATTTTTGGGTTCATTGAAGTTAGCTAATTTTACTTGTTTTGGAAAGTCTTGACAAGCCAAATGTTCTTGTTCTATTGGCAAATAATTTTGCTTAGTTCAAATAAAATACCCCTAATTTTTGTATTTGTGTTTTTGAACACTGACTGTTCTAATCCGGAATGTTTTTATTTTGTCTTTTGAATGTGTCGCGGGCCAATAAAAAAAAAAAAGCCGCGTGCCGCAAATGGCCCCCGTACCGCACTTTGGTCACCAGTGGTTTTAAAATGATAATATTTTAGTTTTAGAAATTATTATATTCTTTATAATATCGGATAACATTTTTTGATTGTTGTTTTACACAGGTATTTTGTATTCATTTATAACATTTATCAGTCTATATGTATCCATGTGTAATATGTTTCTCAATAATTTTGCCTCAAATGTAGCCAAAATAACAAATAACGCCACAATATGGAAACCTTTACTCCATTTTCCAGCATTTTTATGTTGCACGTCCAAATTATATCTTTTTTTGTTTTGCTGTTGATGGTAATCTGATTACAACGTCATCAAGATAAAGCATCTTCTTTTACCCTCTCCCATGATTCCAAGGGTCAGGTTATCAGTTAAGGCAATCTTAAGGACAGGCTCGTAAAACATATCTCGTTATCATCATCATCTCCCCAAAAACTCAACTATAAAGTTTGACCGAATTGCTGGTCGTTAATTGCGCAACATGTTGAACTTTGAGGAAGACTGGGAAGTTGCGTTAAAGCACAAGTTAAAGATCAACTTATTTCCGCCATTTTTTAAATCACATTTGTGTATGTATGTTCTTCTAGAGTCTTTATAAACTTGCCAACTAATAAGCATCAAAAGTAGGCTATCGTTCAATTACAACCAGGATATTTGCACCCAAATGACTTTTATTACTATCGCTTTCCGGAACAATCTCTCTTGGTTACTATCACTGTGTCCACACATGATTACATTTTAGGACGCCTTTATGTCAAAACAACTGTAAAATTGTCATTTAGCCTCATGCGCTTTTTCAATTGCCTCATCGTTTATGTACAAACCCCGTTTCCATATGAGTTGGGAAATTGTGTTAGATGTAAATATAAACGAAATACAACGATTTGCAAATCCTTTTCAACCCATATTCAATTGAATGCACTACAAAGACAAGATATTTGATGTTCAAACTCATAAACTTGATTTTTTTTTGCAAATAATAATTAACTTAGAATTTCATGGCTGCAACACGTGCCAAAGTAGTTGGGAAAGGGCATGTTCACCACTGTGTTACATGGCCTTTCCTTTTAACAACACTCAGTAAACGTTTGGGAACTGAGGAGACACATTTTTTAAGCTTCCCAGGTGGAATTCTTTCCCATTCTTGCTTGATGTACAGCTTAAGTTGTTCAACAGTCCGGGGGTCTCCGTTGTGGTATTTTAGGCTTCATAATGCGCCACACATTTTCAATGGGAGACAGGTTAGGACTACAGGCAGGCCAGTCTAGTACCTGCACTGTTTTACTATGAAGCCACGTTGATGTAACACGTGGCTTGGCATTGTCTTGCTGAAATAAGCAGGGGCGTCCATGGTAACGTTGCTTGGATGGCAACATATGTTGCTCCAAAACCTGTATGTACCTTTCAGCATTAATGGCGCCTTCACAGATGTGTAAGTTACCCATGTCTTGGGCACTAATACACCCCCATACCATCACAGATGCTGGCTTTTCAACTTTGCACCTATAACAATCCGGATGGTTCTTTTCCTCTTTGGTCTGGAGGACACGACGTCCACAGTTTCCAAAAACAATTTGAAATGTGGACTCATCAGACCACAGAACACTTTTCCACTTTGTATCAGTCCATCTTAGATGAGCTCAGGCCCAGCGAAGCCGACGGCGTTTCTGGGTGTTGTTGATAAACAGTTTTCGCCTTGCATAGGAGAGTTTTAACTTACACTTACAGATGTAGCGACCAACTGTAGTTACTGACAGTGGGTTTCTGAAGTGTTCCTGAGCCCATGTGGTGATATCCTTTACACACTGATGTCGATTGTTGATGCAGTACAGCCTGAGGGATCGAAGGTCACGGGCTTAGCTGCTTACGTGCAGTGATTTCTCCAGATTCTCTGAACCCTTTGATGATATTACGGAGCGTAGATGGTGAAATCCCTAAATTCCTTGCAATAGCTGGTTGAGAAAGGTTTTTCTTAAACTGTTCAACAAGTTGCTCACGCATTTGTTGACAAAGTGGTGACCCTCGCCCCATCCTTGTTTGTGAATGACTGAGCATTTCATGGAATCTACTTTTATACCCAACCATGGCACCCACCTGTTCCCAATTTGCCTGTTCACCTGTGGGATGTTCCAAATAAGTGTTTGATGAGCATTCCTCAACTTTATCAATATTTATTGCCACCTTTCCCAACTTCTTTGTCACGTGTTGCTGGCATCAAATTCTAAGTTAATGATTATTTGCACAAAAAAAAAACGTTTATCAGTTTGAACATCAAATATGTCTTTGTAGCATATTCAACTGAATATGTGTTGAAAATGATTTGCAAATCATTGTATTCCGTTCATATTTACATCTAACACAATTTCCCAACTCATATGGAAACGGGGTTTGTAGTATCTGACTACAACAAGGCATGATGTAAAATTCAGCACTCAATGACCCTCACAGTTGCTATCGTGCTAAAAAGGCTAGCTATCTAATTGTTAGCATCTTATCCATTCTCTGTTGAAATAGTATCTGACGACCTAAGGGTCTACCTTAGCACTTCTGGCTCTCAAGTTAGAAACTGTTTGCATGTTTACATTCTACATATGTCGCATTGGAATTTAGTCCTTCTGCCTCGATAAGACGGGTTCCCATATTTACTTCACATACACTACCGTTCAAAAGTTTGGGGTCACATTGAAATGTCCTTATTTTTGAAGGAAAAGCACTGTACTTTTCAATGAAGGTAACTTTAAACTAGTCTTAACTTTAAAGAAATACACTCTATGCATTGCTAATGTGGTAAATGACTATTCTAGCTGCAAATGTCTGGTTTTTGGTGCAATATCTACATAGGTGTATAGAGGCCCATTTCCAGCAACTATCACTCCAGTGTTCTAATGGTACAATGTGTTTGCTTATTGGCTCAGAAGGCTAATTGATGATTAGAAAACCCTTGTGCAATCATGTTCACACATCTGAAAACAGTTTAGCTCGTTACATAAACTACAAAACTGACCTTCCTTTGAGCAGATTGAGTTTCTGGAGCATCACATTTGTGGGGTCAATTAAACGCTCAAAATGGCCAGAAAAAGAGAACTTTCATCTGAAACTCGACAGTCTATTCTTGTTCTTAGAAATGAAGGCTATTCCACAAAATTGTTTGGGTGACCCCAAACTTTTGAACGGTAGTGTAGGTACTGCAGATATTTGCACTGTCAAGTCGTAGGGCTTCTACCAATGTTAGAATATGTATTGTCCAATGTTTAACCAATTGTTTAGATGCGTCACTGCCACTTTTTTTTTACACTTGTTGTCATCTGGATCTCCAGAGGCAATACAAGTGACTTAACACGTTCATAAAATGTCTCTTTGCAAGTTAGCCTCTTATGTGTGAAGCAAATGCAATGACTGTTAATTCTATGACTTCTTCCTCTCTGCAGGCCGTCCTCCTGGACTGTCATAAAGATGAGGAGGGAGATATAGAGACGAACAAACCGCCTCATTTCTCATCATCATGGATCCCATCATGACTGGATCTATTCTCCTGATTCTTCAGGTTCTTATTGGGTCCGGTGCCGTGCTCTCAGGTAAGCTTTTTTTTTCTTTTTTTACCGTAAACAACACTTATTGCAGCCTAAAACTGTTGGGTGTGCTGAGATTTGAATTTGCTACAATGACTGATTTATATGTGTATTTAAATTCATCCTGTCAAACAATTACATTTTTAATCAGATTAATCACAACTTTTGCAATTTGATTAATCGCGATGAATTGCGGTGAATCAATTGAGTGGATAATTTAACTTTAAAAAAAAAAACACAAATGCAATAGTATGGTCAGAATGTCATAGAGGAACACTTTGTAAATGTTTTACTTAAATGCACGTCATTTATTTGCTCAGAACTTGGCAACAGTTTTATTCAAAGTCCAGGCGGGGTTTTATTTTGGAGTGAAATTTGCCACATTCTCCTCAGTCAACTTTGCAATGACGTATGCACTGAGGTCTCAGGGGGGGCCTGAGCGGCAAGGGACTTCCAGTATTAGCGTCCTTTTTCATTCATGAGCGATACACAAGCCTGCAGCTAGGTGGCAGCACTGCTCAGATCATTCAACTGGCTCAACCAGGAAATAAGACCAAGTAAACATAAGTACTGTATAGCATAAAACACTTGTGTCAAACTTAAGACCCCGGAGCCAGATCTGTCCAGCCTTATTAATGTGGCCTGCCATGTCATTCAATGTGGTCCGTATCGTCATTTAATGTTGTCCGCCATATCATTTAATGTGGTCTGCCACATCATTTAACGTGGTCTGCCACGTCATTAATTGGGGCCTACAATGTCATTTAATGTGATCTGCCACATAATTTAATGTGGTCTGTCACATAATTTAATGTGGTCCTTCAAGTCATTAAATGTGGCTCGCCATATCATTTAATGTGGTCTGCCACAACATTTAATGTGGTCTGCCACCTCATTTAATGGAGCCTGCCATATCATTTAATGTGTTCTGCCACATCATTTAAGGTGGTGCGTCACATCATTTAATGTGGTCCGTCACATTATTTAATGTGGTCTGCCACATCATTAATGTGGTCCGTCACATCATTTAACATTGTCTGACACATCATTAATTGGGGCCTACAATGTCATTTAATGTGATCTGCCACATCATTTAATGTAGTCCTTCAAGTCATTTGATGTGGCCCACCATATCATTTAATGTGGTCTGCCACCTCATTTAATGTTGTCCACCATATTAATTAACGTGGTCCATCACATCATTTAATGTGGTCCGTCACGTCATTTAATTTGGTCCATCACATCATTTAATGGGGCCCGCCATGTCATTTAATGTGGTCTGCCAAATCATGCAATGTAGTCGGCCACATCATTTATTGTGGTCCGTCAAGTCATTTAAAATGGCCCGCCATATCATTTAATGTGGTCTGCCAACATCATTTAATGTGGTCCATCACGTCATTGAATGTAGTCCGTCACATCATTTAATGTGGTCCGTCAAGTCATTTAAAGTGGCCCGCCATATCATTTAAAGTGGTCTGCCACATCATTTAACGTTGTCCACCATGTCATTAAATGTGGTCTGCCACATCATTTAATGTGGTCCGTCACATCATTTAATGTAGTCATTTAAAGTGGTCTGCAACCTCATTAAACGTGATCCGTCATGTCAATTAATGTGGTCTGCCACATTATTTAATGTAGTCCGTCACATTATTTAATGTAGTCCATCACGTCCTTTAAAGTGGCCCGCCCCATCATTCAAATTGGTGTGCCACATCATTTAATCTGGTTCGTCTTGTCAATTAATTAGGCCTGAGATATCATTCAATGTGGTCTGTCAAATTATTTATGTGTTCTGTCACATCATTCAGTGTGGCCCGCCATATCATTTAAAGTGGCCCGTCACATCATTTATATGAGGCCCTCCATGTCATTTAATGTGGTCTGCCAAATCATTTAATGTAGTCCGCCAAATCATTTAATGTGGTCCGTCAAGTCATTTAATGTGGCCTGCCATGTCATTTAATGTGGTCTGCCACATCAGTGGGATCTGAGCCGAGGATGTCGTTGTGCTTTTGTGCAGCCCTTTGAGACAGGTGTGTTTAAGGGCTATATAAATAAACTATGACTTTGATTGATTGATTGATTATTGTTGTCCGCCATGTCATTTAATGTGGTCCGTCACATTATTTAAAGTGGTCCATCACGTAATTTAATGTGGTCCGTCACATCATTTAAAATGGCCTGCCATGTCATTTAAAGTGGTCTGCAACCTCATTTAACGTGATCCGTCATGTCAATTAATGCGGTCCCTCACATTATTTAAAGTGATCCATCACGTCATTTAATGTGATCCGTCACATCATTTAAATTGGCCCGCCCTGTCATTCAAAGTGGTCTGCCACATCATTTAATGCAATCTGCCACAACATTTTTAATGTGTCATGTCAATTAATTTGGTCTGTCAAATTATTTATGTGGTCTGTCACATCATTAAGTGTGGCCCGCCATATCATTTAATGTGACCCGTGACATAGATTAAGGAGGCCCGTCACATCATTTATGTGGTCCGTCACGTCATTCAATGTGGCCTACCATGTCATTTAACGTGGTCCAACACATCAATTAATGTGGCCCTCCGAGGCCAGCCATACTTGCAATGTATCCCTCAATAAAAACGAGCTTGACAACCCTGCCATAAGGTGTCAGGGGGGCCACATGAAAAAACAATAAACAAGTCTTCAGCCCTGTGGCATGTAATTGCTGGTGGCAGCAACTCAATGAGTGGTTTGTACGTCATTTATATGGTCCGTCACGTCATTTATGTGGTCCGTCACGTCATTCCATGTTGTCTGCCACTTCATTTAATGTGGTATGTCACCTCATTAACGTGACCCGCCATGTCATTCAATGTGGTCTGCCGTATTGTTGTTGTTTTTTATCCAACCAATTTTTTTCCCATATCCCATTCAGACATTGACAGCATTGACATTCAAGACAATGACCAGGTACTGTAAATGCCACTTATGATAGATATTACGCTATATCACTTATGTATATAATATGTTACAGATAGAAAGCTACAAGGCATTTCTCTGTTCAGCATCACCACTTTCCTCACTCTCTACTCCCTCCTCAGGTAAGATGCATATAATCTCTATATACACACAGATATACAGTATATACAGTAAATAATCAAATTTTGAGTGGCTTCATGTATTTCTCTTATTTTCCCGCCCGTATCAGTTCATGCTGTCCAACCTGCAGATATCTCAGCGTTGTATTCCCTGAGCACGTCGCTGTCTGGCAGGTACACATACAGTATATTACTGTAGTATGTACCACATACTGTAAAGCCCCACTAACAGATTCATATAATTATTTGTTTAGGAATGTAACGTCCAGGCTAGTCAGTCAAGTTGCCGGTAAGGAAAATATTTGTCTATTAATATATAATATTCACATTATTGTATTTAATGTATAAGTTGAACTTTTTATTTATTTATATATATATATATATATATATATATATATATATATATACAGTATATATTAGTAATGAGATTTGCAAAAATGGAAAAAACACTTTTTCAAATACATATAATATTTAGAAAAAATAGAAAAATTATAAAGAGATACTGTTTTATGTTAAATCACTGTACTTACTGAACTATACTATCATGGTATATTGATTTTTTTAAATAATTTTTATAGTATAACTATTTGTCAATAGTATAATTTTGGCTTTTTCATTGTTTTTTACATACAAAAAGTAATACATACTTGGTATAAAATATAAATATGTAAAATCAAGTGAAGTGCTCTGGGGTGAGAGGCAATAACGTACCATAATTTTCGGACTATAAGGCGCACTTAAAATCCTTTTTTTCCCCTCAAAACCCGACAGTGCGCCTTATAACCCGGTGCGCCTAATGTACGGAATAATTCTGGTTTTGCTTACCGACCTCGAAGCAATTTTATTTGGTACATGGTGTAATGACAAGTGTGACCAGTAGATGGCAGTCAAACATAAGAGATACATGTAGACTGCAGTATGATGGCTAAGTTCTGGATACATTCTGATTTTGCTTACCAACCTCAAAGCAGTTTTATTTGGTACATGGTGTAATGACAAGTGTGACCAGTAGATGGCAGTCAAACATAAGAGATACATGTAGACTGCAATATGATGGTGATATGACTCAAATAAAATAAAATAAACATTTTATATGTTCCATTGAAAATATAGAACATTACACACGGGCGCTCAAAAATCTATCAAAATATTTTAGTATGACTTTGGTAAGCTATGATGCTGCACCGCTTGATGTGCATCAACATACGAGTATTATTAGGGTGTGTGTATAAGTAAGACATATTATCTGGCGCTTTGTTTCGCAATATTATGCAAAAGGAACTTTTCTTACCTTCTGGTACCTGCTGATCTGTATTTGGGATCTGCATAAATCCTGAAAAATTGCGCGCTTCCACCTTTGTAGTCCGTGGCAACACCACCGTCGATAAGCTTCTTCATTTTCTCTATCTTCTTGTTATGTGACATTCATCCTCCGCTGTTGCCATTTCTAATATAAAGTAGTGTAAAGTTCTTACTTATATCTGTCAGTAAACTCGCCATAAAAGCGCTAAAACTTACTGGTGTAGTGAGTTTACATTATTCACCCAAGGAACTTTAGTTATTAGAGTTCAGGTCGGACGGTTTTTCACGGGACACATTTCCAGTGTTGTTGTTTCCCAATGAGGAGATGCTGCTCCGTTATTGATTGAAGTAAAGTCTGAATGTCATTAAAACAGTTAGCGCCATCTTTTGACACTTCTTCCACTTCCGTCCTTGCACGCTACACCGCTACAACAAAGATGACAGAGAAAAGACGCTGTCGAAGGTGAGCCACGTAAATAAGACCGCCCACAAAACGGCGCATCCGGAAGCAACTGTCAGAAAGCGGCTTGAAGATGATCTGTAAAACATCATCTATGCAACACTTTGACCAAAGGACAACCATTACATGTTATGTAGACCACAAGGAAGTGTTTTACATTTAGAAAAAAATAAAAATAATATGACTCCTTTAATGCGCCCTATAATCCGGTACGCCTTATACATGAAAAAAGATTTTTTTTTTAAATAGACCATTCATCGGCAGTGCGCCTTATATTCGGAAATACGGTAATACCGTGTGTCTTGAAATGTACAGATAAGTAAATAAACAGCGTGAGAGGCAATGGTGTAATAGCATCCTTTGTGTCAGTAAAGAACTATCTTGACACATACAGATAAAAATAAATGAACATTATCTTCAGGGGAGGGCGTGAAAAAAGTCTGTCTCTTAAGGGGAGTGTGACAGAAAGTAATTGAGAACCATTGCTTTGAACAAAAAAAACCCACAAATAATTAATCTGTCATTCACCATGTATAGAGCTGCTGTCTATTTTTAACCCTGAGGTGATCACTGCAAATGGGGAAGCATCATTACAACCCAGGTATACACACACACACACACACACACGCACACACACACCTACACACACACACACACACACACACACACACACACACACACACACACACACACACACACACACATTCTTGTCGTTGTTACTTTCTTGAGACCTCCGAAAAATGCCTACCTCTTTAGAACCACCCTTTCTAGATATATAAAGATTTGTATTTACAACATTAATAATATATACATACTATACAAATATAAAAAAGCTTGTTGTGAAAATGAGTTGGAATTTCACAAGAAAAACTTAGAATTTTGGCAGTATTATAACAAAAGTCGTAATTTTACTCAACGCAAGTCAGAATTTGACAATAAAAACTGAACATCTGTGCAATATTATGATAAAAGTTGGTATTTTACTCAATAACAGTCGCAATTTTACAAGAAAAGCTTAAAATTTTTGTAATTTTTTAGAAGAGTCGTCATTTTCGCCACAATTTTATAAGAAAACTTTAAAATGTTGGCAATATTATAATAATAATCGGAATTTTACATGGAAAGTTTATGACAAAAGCCACAATTTTACTCAAAAAATGTCACTACTTTATAAGAACAACAAAAAAATTGGCAATATTGTGATAAAAGTCAGAATTTTATATGACAAATGTCACCATTTTGCATTAAAAAGTAGTAATTTTACATAAAAAAGTAGTAATTTTGCAGGAAAATATTGCAATATTACGGAAAGAGAAAGAATATGAGAAATTGTTCCCAATTTTATAAGAAAAAAGTCGACACATTGTGAGAAAAAGACTGCTTTTATTTTATTTATTTTAAATTTTTGATTGTAATTGGTTTTTAATCTTCATTATTTACTTCAAGTTATTACAGTATGTCTATATATACATATTTATTTTATGTTTTTTTGATTAATTTTGACCAAAGGGGGCGCATTTCAATTTGTTACACACACTTGTTATAACATATGTTGGCCAGAGGGGGAGCATTTTTAAAACTGACACACAGTCAATTTGAAAAATCCCTCCTTTTCCCTTAATTTAGATATATTTCACCGCCAGGGGTGCAAATGAGACAGTCTCTATTAGATGTGATGGTTTTCCGTATTGGGACCATGATTTATGTCCTAACTTGTTCACCGGTCATCATATGGAAGGTACTTTTCCTTGTTGATGTCTCAAGAAAGGTAGAAATAGAAGAACACACACACACACACACACACACACACACACACACACACACACACACACACACACACACACACACACACACACACACACACACACACACACAATGTCAACATGACTGAAGTGAATGTGTTGCAGGAGTTTGTTGCAGGAAGTGGAGGACCTGTCTTTACCTCCGTCACATCAGGTATACTTTGACCCTTGCAGGGCACCATATTGTATTTAATGTACGGGAGTACTCAACTGCAGAGAGTAGCATGCACTTATCAGGGGCCTAATGCAATTTTATAACAATTTTTTGAGCATACTTCCCCATAGATCAGGGGTCTCCAAAGTGCAACCTGGGGACTAATATTTACCCCGTAGCGCGCTTTTTACTTAACCCTCGATGAATTGTAAAAAATAAAATTAATGAATTGTTACTGAGATACTGTATGTTATCAGTAGTGCTGTCTAAAGATGCAGCTTTTTGAAAAAGTTTAACCACATGTTTAAATGTGGATTACCGTATTTTTCGTAGTATAAGTCGGAGTATAAGTCGCACCGGCCGAAAATGCATAAAAAAGAAGGAAAAAAAACATATATAAGTCGCACTGGAGTATAAGTCGCATTTTTGGGGGAAATTTATTTGATAAAACCCAACAGCAAGAATAGACATTTGAAAGGCAAATTAAAATAAATAAAGAATAGTGAACAACAGGCTGAATAAGTGTACGTTATATGAGGCATAAATAACCAACTGAGAACGTGCCTGGTATGTTAACGTAACATATTATGGTAAGAGTCATTCAAATAACTATAACATATAGAACATGCTATACGTTTACCAAACAATCTGTCACTCCTAAACGCTAAATCCCATGAAATCTTAGACGTCTAGTCTCTTACGTGAATGAGGTAAATAATATTATTTGATATTTTACGGCAATGTGTTAGTAATTTCACTCATAAGTCGCTCCTGAGTATAAGTCGCACCCCCGCACTATGAAAAAAACTACGACTTATAGTCCGAAAAATACGGTAATCAGTATTAATCACAAGTATTACTAACTTAAAAATGTCAATTAACTTTAAAAAAGACCCCAATATTTGTACACAAATGCAATGTTGTTAGAATAGATTAGAAAGTAAAGGAGCAAAATAAATTGCGTGATTAATCTGCGTATTTACATGATTAATGCAATATTCTTTGTCAATAATTGCACAGGTTAACTTGTCATTTTTGACAGCCCCAATGTTATTAAATATTACACAAATGTTCTTTGTCACCTACAACAGTGGTCCCCAACCACCGGGCCGTGGTAAACTGGTAAAATAAAAAATAAAAAGATAAAATAAAAAATATTAATTTTAATTTTTTTTATTTTATTAAATCAACATAAAAAACACAATATGTACATTATATATCAATATAGATCAATATAGTCTGCAGGGATACAGTCCGTAAGCACACATGATTGTATTTCTTTATGACAAAAAAACACAAAAAAACACCCCCCGGTCCGTAGGACAAATTTTCAAGCGTTGACCGGTCCGCAGCTACAAAAAGGTTGGGGATCACTGACCTACAACACACAGCTAACGTGGATGTTTTGTTCAGCTATCTTGGTATAAATTGACGTGCATCGGTTTGCTGTTGGCATCTTTGACGTACAAAATGTATCGAATACCGTACCATACCGTAGGTCGGTGGTTCTCAAACTTTTTCCCACCAAGTACCACCTCAGAAAACACAAGTACCACCATAATGACCGACGGCTTAGTTGGCCACATGCGTGGACAGCACCTTTTAGCTCTTATTTCCAAAATTGTGTACACTACTGAATAGGGGTCTTATGGCCGCTTATGTGGACACTTATACTGCCATCTGCTGGTGTCAGAAGAGTATAACATAAAATGGAATTTGGAAAAAAAAGTGTAAAAATAAGAATTAGCATGTCACTAAACATGAAGTACCGTATTTTTCGGACTATAAGTCGCAGTTTTTTTCATAGTTTGGCCGGGGGTGCGACTTATACTCAGGAGCGACTTATGTGTGAAATGATTAACACATTACCGTAAAATATCAAATAATATTATTTAGCTCATTCACGTAAGAGACTAGACGTCTAAGATTTCATGGGATTTAGCGTTTAGGAGTGACAGATTGTTTGGTAAACGTATAGCATGTTCTATATGTTAGTTATTTGAATGACTCTTACCATAATATGTTACGTTAACATACCAGGCACGTTCTCAGTTGGTTATTTATGCCTCATATAACGTACACTTATTCAGCCTGTTGTTCACTATTCTTTATTTATTTTAATTTGCCTTTCAAATGTCTATTCTTGGTGTTGGGTTCCATCAAATAAATTTCCCCCAAAAATGCGACTTATACTCCAGTGCGACTTATATATGTTTTTTTCCTTCTTTTTTATGCATTTTCGGCCGGTGCAACTTATACTCCGAAAGATACGGTACACGTTTGTGTACGTATGGACTAAGTACATCATATCAAAAGATGATTCTTAGTTTTTATTCTAATTAGGGTCCAATAAGCCCAAATAGCAAAGAGAAATAAAAAAAAAACATGTAAAAAAAACAGCTTGGGCCTTAAGAGGTTAAAATACAGTAGCCTAGTAGGCCTAAATATTCATTAAAAACAAGGCATATGATTTATTTAACAAGTGTAGTGGATTGTCCGAAGCTTAAACAGCAACAAAAGTGAGTTTAGTACAAAAGGTTTATTTACCAATAATCAAAAGTACAAAGTTGGATAGAGCTGCCCATGCAGACAAACAAATGTCCTCCGGAGGACACAAGAATCAAGCAAACTCCACAGCCCTTGTCAGTTGGCCATTTTATCTGTTTTCTTCATGCGTCAAGGTCCTGATGTTTTCCACCTGTTTGTTCTGCAACATGCTTGAATCCCTTAGTCATACTTAGACAATCAAAACATTTTGTAGAATGGTCAGAGCGACTCCATATTCAACTTTGGCCTGCATCTGGTCCTTCAATAGTTTAGAATAGAAAAGAAATGAAACGAGCAGACATTCTTGACAGACACGAAATATAGCTCAAAGGTCAGAAATTCCACTACACAAGCATATTTAATATTTTTAGCCACTGTAACATTACACACAGTTTGAACAGTAACACTGTGTGTGAATGTTTAATTAAGCGATTATTTGGGGTACCACTAGATGGAGACGAGAATCACTGCCGTAGATACCTGCTACATTATTTCAGTACAGTACCTACAAAACGAGCAAGTGTCTTCATGCTGGAAAATGTTTGGTGAATTGACTCGTAGGACAGCGCCCTCTGCTGGATTCATAGCTGCAGTACTCTTTTCCGCCAACGGCCAGCACCGTCACACTACTTTATATTCAAGTTACCATTTAAAAAATGTGCTATTATTATTATAAAATGAATATGCGAATAACGAGGCTTCTAATAATGCTTGTGTGTCTTTTTTTGCAGGCGTCGGACTGGAAGTTAGTGCTGCTGTTTGTCTCCACGGATCACCTGAGCGCCTGCACACAACACGTAGGGGGATTGTGTTCGCTCCACAGCTGCGGTAAAAATAGGCCAGTAAAACCGGAGATTGAGGAAAGTTGTTTATGTTGTGCTGCAGATTGATGCTGAGGTCGGCGCCATCACGCGGGAGGTGGAGGCGGCTCTCGGGATTTTACAAGAACAGGTATTTGTCCTGTTTGTTCTGATTGGCTATGCCACTTTATTAGGTACACCTGCGCATTATAACCAGAGTCACACCAATTGCCTAGAAATAATAACACGGTTTTGGAAGGTTTTACTACAACAAAGTGTTTATTTTTATTGTTGTAGTTTTTTTGCAGCAATAATTTGACCCTCCTGTGTGTCTTATTAGAGTGGCCAAAACATTAGGAACAGCTTTTAATATGATGCAGTGAAATTGTACATCGCCTGTACAACTCCTCTCTGGGGAAAGGGGGGGGGGGGGGGGTGACAGGGGATGCAAAACAATAACATATACCCCCATTATTTATTATTTACTTTTTACTTTTTAAATTATATCTCAGTTCTGTACACTGCTGCTGGAATTTTAATTTTCCTGAGGGAACTCTCCTGAAGGAATCAATAAAGTACTATCAATCTATCTATACAACAATATTGAACACTTTTATTTTTTATACATTGTTGGTGTACCTAATGAACTGTCTGGCAAGTATTTATTTTGTTATAAAGCAAAGTCAGTTGATGAACCGCTGAATATTAAAAAAATAAACAAAACATTAAATATGACCTTAGGAAGGAATATTAGGTGAAGTTACGAGAAAAAAGTGGCGTGCTATGTTAAAAAGAAATTCCACAAAAATGTTGAAAACATTTTTAAAGGTCACATAACAGAAGTTAGTTAAAACTTAGAAATACATGAAATAAATAAAAATATATATAGCATTTAGTCATCTCCCAATATAATTGCTTTTATTGACGATGAAAAAATATTTTGGTCAGTGTTCAGTAATCATCATCTACTTTACATTATATTTGATTTTGTCCAAAGAAAATAAAAATAAAGTTTATTGGCCTATATATTATTAATAAAAATACAGTGGTACCTGGTTAGTAATCAGTTCCAAAAGCCCCGACGCAAACCAAATCGTACAAAAAAATGTCAGCAATTTTTCCCATAAGAAATAATCTAAGTAATCCATTCCAGACACCCAAAAATATGAACACAAAACATATTTTATAATGAACAATTATAGTTTAATATGTAAAGAAAAATGTGATATGCTTAAAAATGACCAAAAAAATGGATACATGAACATTTAACATCACTTTTATCACTCTTGTTTCAAAAAGGGAGAAGGAGAGAGTCCGCCTTTGTAGTTTCCTAAATTCAAGAGTGTTTCTCACCTTTTTTTTAAAATCAGAGTGCTGTCACTCGCAATTTTCTTTGGCCCCATAAAAAAGGAGGGATGTGCAGACTTTTTCATTTCCAATATTATGTCTATCATGGAGCCTTAAGATATTGGCCAATAGCGATATTAATCCGATACGATATCAGCACGAATCATAGTACAACTGCATACTTTTGTTTAGTAGTGTGGAATGTTAGAAAATGCTTAATCAAGTAAATTTGTCAAGTATGAAAACACTCATCTTATGAAAGATTCATCATTTTGAAGTGGAGTGTTAATTTATTTTTGCTCTCGTGCTCACAATAACTCATTAAGTTCCGCTCATGGCGCAATAAGGTCATTGATGCGGACACGTTTGTTAGTGGATACTTTCTAGTACGCTTCTGCCTTGAAGACTTTGTATGTGTGAGTAATATGTACAACTATATTTATTTGATACTTGTTTATATTGACAAATGTGCTGTTTTAGACTGCAATATTGTTCAATGAAGGACACTTATGTATGTCTAGCTTGTTTGCTATTGTGTGTTAAGCTGTTGTGTAGCTGCTAGCTCCTGCTAGCCTATAGCCTACAGTACCATGTTTACCTTTTGCAAATAACTTGACTAAAATAGGAGAAAAGACCAAAATTGTGTGCTTATTGGAGGACATTTAGATGTGAACTGGCTGTCCAGCTTTGCATGCTGCAGGACTGCTTGTATCGGACATTTTAGATCCAAACCCATATATTATGTCATTTGTTGATATCGAACCGATATCAATATTGGACTTTGGATTGGATTTGACTGCTTGTATCGGAGATTTTAGATGCAAGCCAATATCATCCGATACTTGTTTTTTTCTGCTGATATCGGACCAGTAGGATAGAAAAAACACAGACTGAGTGGGGTTCTTTATTTTGGATCCATAAACCGCATGTAAAAGGACGATTTTTGTTAAGTGTGATGTTTGGCCTTTTGTGTGTAATTTTGATGTCCATTACACATCAGTGTGTAACGGACATCACCACATGGGCTCAGGAACACTTCAGAAAACCACTGTCAGTAAGCTCACAGTCGCTACATCTATAAATGCAAGTTAAAACTCTACTATGCAAAGCCAAATATATTTATCAACAACACCCAGAAACGCCGCCGGCGTCGCTGGGCCCGAGCTCATCTAAGATGGACTGATGAATATGTGTGGCGCATTATGAAGCCTAAAATACCACAACAGAGACCCCCGGACTGTTGAACAACTTAAGCTGTACATCAAACAAGAATGGTAAAGAATTCCACCTAAAAAGCTTCAAAAATGTGTCTCCTCAGTTCCCAAACGTTTACTGAGTGTTGTTAAAAGGAAAGGTCATGTAACACAGTGGTAAAAATGCCCCTGTGCCAACTTTTTTTGCAATGTGTTGCTGCCATTAAACTCTAAGTTAATGATTATTTGCAAAAAAATAAAACATTTCTCAGTTCGAACATTAAATATCTTGTCTTTTCAGTCTATTCAATTGAATATAAGTTTAAAACGATTTGCAAAACATTGTATTTTTTTTAAATTTACGAATTACACAACGTGCCAACTTCACTGGTAATGGGATTTGTAGGTAAACACAATTTTACTTTTCAAACTGTGTAATGTTACATTGGCCAAAAATATTAAATATACTTGTTAAATAAAACATCTGCCTTGTTTTAATGAATATTTAGACCCACTGCACTACTGTATTTTAATGTTGGTCATTGTTGTAGTACTTGGAGAGACAGGTTTTTTCTGAGGTGGTACTTGGTGAAAAAAGCCACTGTCATATAGGATTAAAAGAGTGTAAAGCTGATTAAAGAGTGTTAGTTAATGTCTAGAGGTCTCCATAATATTAAAAAAAAAAACATTTAAAATGTAGTTAACAGTTTTTGAATTTTCTACCTATGAAAATATTTTTTTTTATAATTAATTATTCCTACTTCGCGGAAATTCAGTTAACAATTATCAGCGATGAATGAGTTATATATTTTTTGTTTTAATAAATTTTCTGTAGGAGAACAAACATGACACAAACCTCCCTAATTGTTAGAAATCCCAATGTTTATGTTATACATGCTTCACTGATGAGAGTATTTGGCAAGCATCGTTTTGTCCTACTAATTTCAGTGATCCTTGAACTCATCGTAGCTTGTTTACGTGTAAACACAGAAAGCCGTGTTTAATGCTACTCCTTTGTCTCATTTTGTCCACCAAATTTTTTATACTGTGTGTGAATGCACAAAGGTGAGCTTTGTTGATTTTATTGACTTGTTAGAGTGCTTATCAGGCATATTTGGTCAATCCATGACCGCAAGCTAATCGATGCTAACATGCCATTTAGGTTAGCTGTATGTACATTTTGCATCATTACGCCTTGTTTGTAGGTATATTTGAGCTCATTTAATTTCCTTTACTTTTGTCCTCTGTGTATTTAATTTATATTTGCATGTCTCAAGACACGTTACCTGTATGTAGTATTGGCTGCATTTCTCATAGTTGTGTGTGTGTGGCATGTTGTTCCAGACCACAGCAAACGTTACCCAGCTTGCTAAGATTGTAATAAATCCATTAGAAGAAGACAGCCTGCTGTTTCCTTAAACTTGGACACACACATCTATACTTTTGGCCATTCTGAGCCAGTAATTTCCAGAAGTTATCTCATCCTGTGAGAAGCCTCCATTTTACTAATAATTTCAAATGTTGCAAAAATGTGTAGAATAATAATTTGCGTCAGCCTCTGATAGTAGGCTAATATAGCTAATATAGACAAACCACGCGTTGCCTTCATTATAACACTTATGTGTATGTAAGGCTTTTAATTTTTTGTTTGTATTTTTGGTCCAATGTGGCTCTTTCAACATTTTGGTTTGCCGACCCCTGCTGTAAAGTCTGGTCACTCCTGTCATAATAATGTGATTTTTTTTTTTTTCCTATACTTTGACAGTTGCATCACACTCTTGTTCATGTTGTGGTGTGTCACTCAAGTCAACACAAGGACAAGTAAGTGCTTGACTGGGGAAAACATAAATAAATATAAATGTAATGTGCGTTTTTTTTTGCCTATTTGCTGTAATAGCGCGTACTTTGGTGCGAAACAACAACATAGTCGACTATGTGAGGCCACGCTTGTGCAAAAAATGCAGGTAAAGATCATTTCTTAGTTGATTTTTTTTTAAGATTTCCACTCACAGGTTTTATTCTCAGGATTCTTTAGGTGGTGCGTTGGAACATCCGAAGTGGCAGCAGTTGAACTTCAGCGCTCTGCTGCAGCCACGACCTCTCATCCTGGAGCACAGCTCAGTAAGAACCCAATGAAGTGGAAAGAACCGCATGAAGAACCACACAGCTCTTCTTCTGTTTTTATTCAGGAGGACATTTTGGCTGACGTAAGCAAACCGGCCGTGCAGCTGTGGACAAGCCTGGTGAGTTCAAGCAAAAGTAAAGGACGTCACCAATGAGCCTTTTATTACCCTGTAAAGTAGATTAGATTAAAATAAGATATAAAATAAGATATAAAGATTAACAGTGGCAACATTGTCTCTTTCTCCCTTTGTGTTGCCCTTTGAAATGGTGTAATCTGCAGCTTCAGGCCTCACGCAGTCCATCACAGCTCAGCGCGTGTCCAACTCAAGTAAGACAAAAACAGAAATGGTCGATTCCACCAAACTTTTGTTGTGGAATAAAAAAAAATTTTTACTTTTGGCTGCTGTGTGATTCTGAAGGAGCGACCTTATTTGAGGACGCCGCTCAACTTGCTCGACAACAGACAGGAAGTGGATAACCGCGGCGCTGCTTTGCAAACAGACCCGGTAATTTCTCCATTTAAAATAATTCATAATTCATTACTGTATCCATCCATCCATCCATTTTATTCCGCTTATCCGAGGTCGGGCCGCGGGGGCAGCAGCCTATGATTAATGTACTGCAATATTAATATGTACAAGGTGTGTATTATCATTGTTAGAACAGTTCTGTACTATTTTACATTTATTATTAATGTTCTAATTATAACTCATCATAGATTGTATGTGCTTCCGTGTTGAATTGATATTGTATTGTCACGTATTATGAATCATAATATAGTAACAATAAATATAAGTTGCAATACATGGCAATACAACATAAATACAACAAGGAAATACATTTAAATAATAATAAAAAAAATATATACAATACTAAAATAAATCTAATATTTTCCTAATTTTCATTAAAAAGTTATAATTATAATAATTGTAAAAGATGATGAATACAATGAATAAATATAAATATAATTATTAAATATGAAAAAAATGCAATAATATTTATATTGATTATTGCGCAATATTATATTTGTTGTTTTATTTATTAGTTATTTTTATTTTAATTCTAAGTTATTTTCCTGTTGTATTTTTGCGTAGAATTTTTTAAATACTATAATACATATCATGACGCGAATACTACTACTAATAATAAGTACAAAAACCTATATTTTGTTTTATATATAAATATATATATATGTATACACAGTATATATGTGTGTGTAATAGAAATACAACAGTACATTAAAATAATACAACATATTAAATACATATTAAAATAAAGGTAATATTTTCATATAAGTTCTAATTTAAATAATTGTAAATGATAATTATTACAATTATTTTGATAATATAATGAATAAATGTACAAATATTTTAGTAATAATAATAGTGTTTTGCATTAAATAAATATAAAATATAGTAAATATAATATTTTCCATTTATACATTTTTTTTACTGCTTGACCCTCTCGAAAGAAGTACATATAATAATTTTACATTATATATTTAATAATAAACTATTACAATATAATATTTACTGTTGTATTAATTTGTTATTTCTATTTGTTGTCTTGTTGTATTTATGTTTTATTGTGTCAAAACATAATATAAATAATAATATTACTAATAATAACAAAGGGCAAAAATATATATATATATATATATATATATATATATATATATATATATATATATATATATATATATATATATATATATATATATATATATATATATATATATATATATATATATATATATATATATATATATATATACATATACATATATACATATATATATATATATATATATATATGTATATATATATTCAAACAATTACAATATACAATAAGTACAGGTATACGTAATATACAATCGGCTAATGTTTATACTGCATGTATACACATTATATATACATAAATGTATATGTAATATATGTGTGTTGTTCAGGTCATGGGAAGTGAGATACCTTGCACAGACCGTCGTCCATCTCCAACAACACCAACGTCAGGTACTGAAAATGACAACATGATCCTTTCATGTGAGTGACAACATCGCTTTGACTCTTGTGTGCAGTTCATGACCTCCGACCCGCAGACATCAAGGTGGTGGCAGCTGTGGGTGACTCTCTGACAGTCAGTGTCTTCTCCTATATATTGATCTATATTGCTCGATTTCCTGGGTAATCAATATGTCAAAAAACATTTGGCTACTGTGTTGTGTAACGTGGCAGGCAGGAAATGGCGTTGGTGCAAAGTCTGACAATCTTCTTCTGGTCATCAACGAGTACAGAGGACTGTCATGGAGGTAACATTAAAAATAAGTACGTTCAGTATCTTGGTAGATCTAGCACCTTTATGTGTTTATTTCTTACCTTTTCAGCATTGGTGGGGATGAAAATATCACCACAGTCACCACTCTGCCAAGTATGTATTCAGATTATATGTACTGTATATATACACTACCGTTCAAAAGTTTGGGGTCACATTGAAATGTCCTTATTTTTGAAGGAAAAGCACTGTACTTTTCAATGACGATAACTTTAAACTAGTCTTAACTTTAAAGAAATACACTCTATACATTGCTAATGTGGTAAATGACTATTCTAGCTGCAAATATCTGGTTTTTGGTGCAATATCTACATAGGTGTATAGAGGCCCATTTCCAGCAACTATCACTCCAGTGTTCTAATGGTACAATGTGTTTGCTCATTGGCTCAGAAGGCTAATTGATGATTAGAAAACCCTTGTGCAATCATGTTCACACATCTGAAAACAGTTTAGCTCGTTACAGAAGCTACAAAACTGACCTTCCTTTAAGCAGATTGAGTTTCTGGAGCATCACATTTGTGGGGTCAATTAAACGCTCAAAATGGCCAGAAAAAGAGAACTTTCATCTGAAACTCCACAGTCTATTCTTGTTCTTAGAAATTAAGGCTATTCCACAAAATTGTTTGGGTGACCCCAAACTTTTGAACGGTAGTGTATGTACATACATGTGTATATATATATATATATATATATATATATATATATATATATATATATATATATATATATATATATATATATATATATATATATATATATATATATATATATATATATATATATATATTTATATATATACATATATATATATATATATATATATATATATATATATATATATATATATATATATATATATATATATATATATATATATATATATATATATATATATATATATATATGTATGTGTGGGAAAAAAATCACAAGACTATTTCATCTCTACAGGCCTGTTTCATGAGGGGTTTTCCTCAATCCTCAGGATATATATATATATATATATATATATATATATATATATATATATATATATATATATATATATATATATATATATATATATATATATATATATATATATATATATATATATATATATATATATATATATATTACAATATTCAAAATATTTAATTTTTTTTAGAAGAAACTGTAAATGTAAATCTTGGCTGCATCATGTCATTGGGAAAAATATACATAGTAATATGACGGTTGCATTTCATTCAGAGAGTACGTCCATTGCAAATTTGCCATATGTTGCCTAAAATGATCAACATGCACAAATTAAAAATAATACATAAATAAAAGTTTAGTTTATTTCACACAAAAGCACAATTCAGCGCATCTGAAAAGGAGTAGGAAGAAGCAGATTTTATTTATTCTTAACTCTTCTCCTTGTCTCAAGAATTTCTGGTAGTTAATCCACTTCCAGTTTACCATTTATTAGTGATTAGGTAACAACAACAACAACAAATATACATGTATAATTAAAAAACAGAATGAAATGAAATTAACATTTACTTCAACATGTCAAATATCTGTGTTATATAGAATAGAAGTAGTGATACTTATGTATTTGTTCAGTCAGAGACCCTATGTAATGTGTGTGTGTGTGTGTGTGTGTGTGTGTGTGTGTGTGTGTGTGTGTGTGTGTGTGTGTGTGTGTGTGTGTGTGTGTGTGTGTGTGTGTGTGTGTGTGTGTGTGTGTGTGTGTGTGTGTGTGTGTGTGTGCGTTTATTGCGCAGACATCCTAAAGGAGTTCAACCCTTCTCTGACGGGCTTCTCTCAAGGAAAAGGCAAGGCCGACTCTCCTGGAGCCTTCCTCAACCAGGCTGTAGCCGGGGCCACGAGTGGGTCAGTCATCCTCACTTCCTACTGTCATTCCACTTTTTACTAACTTTATTTAACTCTCACTACTAATCAATGCAGCTTGTGCAGGTCGTATTGTTCGTAACATACTTAAAAGGTAGCTTCAATTTACAACACGACTGTCATAAATTGTATATTCGGGGTGTACCGATCCAATATTGTTATCGGTCCGATATCAACAAAAAACAAGTAACGTAATATGTGGGTTTGCTCTAAAATGTCCAGCGTTTGTACTTGTGCAAAGCTGGACAGCCAGTTAAAATCCAAATGTCCTCCAAAAAGCACACAAGGTTGATCTTTACTTGTATTTTAGTGGAGTCATTTACAAAATGTAAACATGGTAGGCTACTGGAAGCAAGCAGCTACACAACAGCTTAGCACACAATAACACACAAGCTAAATATACGTAATAAGTGTGCTTAATTGAACAATATCGTAGTCTAGACAGTGTTGGGACTAACGCGTTACTGTAACGGCGTTATTTTCGGCGGTAACTAGTAGTCTAACGCGTTATTTTTTATATTCAGTAACTCAGTTACCGTTACTAAATTTTTACGTTATTTTTTATATAGTATCGGCTAGAAACTGAGAAGATCTGAGTGTGTTTTATTGGAGAGCTGCGGTGTCGTCCTTCTGAATCTTTCTGTGTCACAAGAGGCGCGCTGTGTGTGGGTGGGGGCGGGTGGGGGGCGGGGGGGGGGGGGGGGCGTGGCGTGTCTGTGTTTACTAACAAGACATCATGGCGCAGCCGTAGTTGAGTTTCTTAACATGGAGATATTCTCACTACTTTTCTTTTGTCGAGCACAAAGAAAAGAACATTTTAGTTAAATGTAAGTTGTGTCTTGGATCAAAGAACCCATCTACTGCCCAAAACATCAATTCAAATCTGCTGAAACACCTACAAAAGCAACATGCTTCGACGAAGCTAGTAAAGACAGAGACAGACTCCGATGCCACTTCACCTCCACTTCCACCTAAGCAACAGCGGCTGGATTTTAACGGAGGGACTGCTAGCCAGGACAACAATGATAGAGTTAAAGTTAAAGTACCAATGATTGTCACACACACACTAGGTGTGGCGAAATTATTATCTCCATTGTAGCGTATGTGCTAGAAGACATGCAGGCTATTTCTACAGTGGAGTCACCCGCTTTCAGGCAGCAAAATTAGCATGATACCGGGCATCAAACAGCAAATGGCACGGAGAACATGTTCCAAGTACCTGGACACAGTAGACAGTGAGTACATAAACATGGAAAGCGAGCTAAAGAAGACACTCCAAACTCTGCCTCTGCTCAACATTCAGCACTGAAGGTACACACTCTGTTAATTCTCTTATATACTCTTTCATTCTAGACTTCTAGAGTGTTTGATTATCACATCACTCTAAATGTATGGACTATAAAGTTCACAAACATAAAGAGGGATCCTAGTGGGCCAGGTCAATCTTTCCTTTTCTCTAAACTAAAACTGGGGAAATGCGTAGAGTGTTCTGGGCTTCAGTACAGTGTTGATCTCCTGAAGACATGATTTTATTTCACAATTCCTTGAGGGAAAAAAACGCCTGGTTAGGCTTTGTGTATAGCAGTATGTGTGCTGTATACAGTGACATGACATATAATCATGTCATCTGTGCCTTCCTTGGGTGAAGCCAGGTTTACAGCTATGTTGTGACATGTTGTTATCATGCGGTTTGTTACTTATGTATGTTATGTTGCAGCTATTTAAAATAGTTTTGTCTATTTGTTCTGGCCCGAAATAAATTGGCCCTTTGAAACATATCTTTGTCTTAGTGTGTTGTATGTAGACCACATTGTTTAGCAGAGTTCAGTGGTGCAAATGCATTTAAGTTGATCAACATATTGTATTATTCTCCAGTGCAATAACAGTACTGAAATGAAGGCTAAAAGGGCATTAATGGGAGCCTTAAACATATATTTTTTTAAATAAGTAACTAAATAGTTACTTTTCACAGTAACGCATTACTTTTTGGTGTAAGTAACTAAATTAGTAACTGAGTTACTTTTGAAATTAAGTAACTAGTAACTGGTTTTCAGTAACTAACCCAACACTGATAACAACATAGCTGTAAACCTGGCTTCACCCAAGGAAGGCACACATGACATACACAAAGCCTAACCAGGCATTTTTTTCTCTCAAGGAATTGTGAAATAAAATCATGTCTTCATGAGATCAACACTGTACTGAAGCCCAGAACACTCTACACATTTCCCCAGTTTTAGTTTGGAGAAAAGGAAAGATTGGCCTGGCCCACTAGCATCCCTCTTTAAGTTTGTAAACTTTATAGTCTATACATTTAGAGTGATGTGATAATCAAACACTCTAAGTCTAGAATGAAAGAGTATATAAGAGAATTGACAGAGTGTGTGCAACTTCAGTGATGAATGATGAGCAGAGGCCGAGTTTGGAGTGTCTTCTCTAGCTTGCTTTCCATGTTTATGTCCTCACTGTCCACTGTGTCCAGGAACTTGGAAAATGTTTTCGTGCCATTTGCTGTTTGATGCCCGATTTCATGCTAATTAGTTCCCTGAAAGCGGGTGACTCCACTGTAGAAATAGCCTGCATGTCTTCTAGCACAGTGTTTTTCAACCACTGTGCCGCGGCACACTAGTGTACCGTAAGATATTGTCTGGTGTGCCGTGGGAGATTATGTAATTTCACCTAATTGGGTTAAAAATATTTTTGGCAAACCAGTAATTATAATCCGCAAATAATGTGCCGTTGTTCAGTGTTTGTGCTGTCTAGAGCTCGGCAGAGTAACCGTGTAATACTCTTCCATATCAGTAGGTGGCAGCAGGTAGCTAAGTGCTTTGTAGATGTCGGGACCATGGTTTGTCGTGATCACAATATGCAGGCGACAGCGGGAGGCAGTGTGCAGGTAAAAAAGGTATCTAATGCTTAAACCAAAAATAAACAAAAGATGAGTGACGCTAAGAAAAGCCATTGAAGCTTTGGGATGGCTATGCAGAACAAAACTAAAACTGAACTGGCTGTGAAGTAGACAAAAACAGAATGCTGGACGACAGCAAAGATTTACAGCGTGTGACAGTACACCTACTTTGAGACAAGAGCTATATTGATGCATGCTTGGTTATGGTTTAAATTAATATCCAACAATTGCGAGAACGACTTTTTACTGTCAATAACGGCTGCTGAGTCAAAACATTTTAATGTTTTCTACTGGTGGTGTGCCTCCGGATTTTTTCAATGAAAAAAAATGTGCCTTGGCTCAGAAAAGGTTGAAAAACACTGTTCTAGCACATACACTGCAATGGCTCTATCAATGTTGTCCTGGCTAGCAGTCCCTCCGTTAAAATCCTAAGGTGAAGTGTGTCTCTCTTTACTAGCTTCGTCGAAGTATGTTGCTTTTGTAACTGTTTCAGCAGATTTGAATTGCTGTTTTGGGCAGTAGATAGGATCTTTGATCCAAGACACAACTTACATTTAGCTAAAATGTTCTTTTCTTTGTGCTCGACAAAAGAAAAGTAGTGAGAATATCTCCATGTTAAGAAACTCGACTGCGGCTCCGCCATGATGTCTTGTTAGTAAACACAGACACGCCCCAGACACAAACACAGACACAAAATAGGTTTGTCAATTTGTTCTGGCCTGAAATAAATTGGCTCTTTGAAACATATCTTTGTGTTTGTGTGTTGTATGTAGACCACATTGCTTAGCAGAGTTCAGTGATGCAAATGCATGTCAAGTTGATCAACAGATTGTATTATTCTCCAGTGCAATAACAGTACTGAAATTAAGGCTAAAAGGGCATTAATGGGAGCTTTAAAAAAAAAAAGAAGTAACTAAATAGTTACTTTTCACAGTAACGCATTACTTTTTGGTGTAAGTAACTGAGTTAGTAACTGAGTTACTTTTGAAATAAAGTAACTAGTAACTGTAACTAGTTACTGGTTTTCAGTAACTAACCCAACACTGGCTTTAATTTATTATTAAATGCGCCAGAAAATAACCTGTTTTGTACACTGTTGATGTGGTTCAATGCCCAGTAGGGCGTAAATGTGTTCCTTTATAGTATTTCTCCAGCAAGGGTCATGTACTGACATCAATTATGGTATTTTGAGAGGTAATCTTTGAAGTCAGACATCAGTGAAGGCCTAGGTGAGAAACGCACGGCCCGCCACTGACTAAATGTCACACTAGAGAGAGTACAGTATCATGAACTGGGACTTCTCATATGTGAAAATAGAAGAACCTGGACTATTTGATTAATTATACAAATTTAGTGAATGGAAATGATTAATGAATGACTGTTACTTTCTTTTCTTTTTTTTTTAAGCGATGTGGTGAAACAAGTGCGCGCCTTAGTGGCCAGGATGAAAAAAGACACGGTAAATGACACAGGCCTAAAACAATACTAGTACAGTAGTAATAATATATGTTGTCATGTTTAATGCAGAGAATTGATTTCCACAACGACTGGAAAGTGATCACCATGTTTATTGGCGGCAATGACCTATGTGACTTCTGCACAGACAGCGTGAGTTTTTCATTATTTCATTTGCAATTTAAATATTGCTTTGGTATTAACATGAGCTCTGTTTTTCTTCTTAAACAGGTGTTTTTCTCACCCAGGAATGTGGCGGCCCGTATCCGTCGAGCTCTGGATATACTCCACGATGAAGTACGGCTGACTTTCACATGCACAAAAACCCCCCTAAAGCGAGTTTACAAGCTGCGTTTTCCTACCGTGTGCTGTAGGTTCCACGTGCGCTGGTCAACCTGGTAGAGCTGTTGGACATTATACCGCTGCGTAATCTGCATAAAGATAATACTCTGGGCTGCCCCACCTGGTTTGTCAGGTCAGCCGTGCTTGCCGTTATTCAAGTTCAAAAGCTTATGATGCGGCAATCGATGCCATGTTTCATGTGTTTGTGTTTCAGAATAGTTTGCCCCTGCGTACTGAAGCCAAGAGATGACTCGGTGGAACTCCAGAAGGTCAACGAGTACAGTAGAGCCTATCAGGTACTTAATGTGAATACTTTAGTACTTCCTGGCCACAACATGCTTTGGTTTGTAGATGTGTATCAAATTAATATATAAAAATAAATACAATAAATGTATTTAAAATAACATATACTATTTTCCATGAGTTAATTAAGCTGTGAATTAAAATATGAAAGAGTTGTATTAAGATAGATAGATGGATGGATGGATGGATGGATGGATGGATGGATGGATGGATGGATGGATGGATGGATGGATGGATGGATGGATGGATGGATGGATGGATGGATAGATAGATAGATACCGTAATTTCCGGACTATAAGCCGCACCTGACTATAAGCTGCACCAGCTAAATTTAGGGGAAAATACAGATTGCTCCATATATAAGCCGCACCCGACTATAAGCCGCAGGGTTTTGATGTGTAATTACCGTAGTATATAGGGGTTCCTGCTACCACGGAGGGGATTGTCGGGACAGAGATGACTGTTTGGGAACGCAAAGCGTCCCATTTATTAACAATCAATCATTCAATCAAACTTTCACATCTTTGACATGGCGAACAGCATTCGTGCAGAGTACAAATAATACAACGGTGCAAAGTAATACAAAGTGCTCGCCTGTACGTTATCAAAATAACCAGCCTACCGGTATATGAAAAGTCAGTCTTTAATCATTGTGTCATCGTCTTCCTCCTGCGTACTAAAACCACCGAAATCCTGTTCGTCGGTGTCGGAGAAGAACAGGCCGTAAATAAGCCGCACCCTTGTATAAGCCGCAGGGACCAGAACGAGGGGAAAAAGTAGCGGCTTATAGTCCGGAAATTACGATAGATAGATAGATAGATAGATAGATAGATAGATAGATAGATAGATAGATAGATAGATAGATAGATAGATAGATAGATAGATAGATAGATAGATAGATAGATAGATAGATAGATAGATAGATAGATAGATAGATAGATAGATAGATAGATAGATAGATAGTACTTTATTGATTCCATCAGGAGAGTTCCCTCAGGAAAATTAAAATTCCAGCAGCAGTGTACAGAATTGAGATCAAATTTAAAAAGGGGTATAAATGGAAACAAAATAGAAAAATATTACAATAAGATTAAAAATAAAAAGCAACAATGAGAATAAAAATATAACAGTGAAATAATAATATAACAAGAGAAACTAGGCAGTAGTGACCATGTTATGAAAAAAAATTATATTAATATATATTAATATTAAAATTATTAATAAAATAAAAAAATATATATATTTATATTAAACCTATTTACTTATTTATTGGCCTATAAATGGCCAATTTCACATATTTCAATAGGGATGAAAAAAATAATGAATGAATTCTAGTTGTAATCAATTATTAATTAATTAAATAATAGCGAAATCTAATCAGAAATGTAACATATTCATTTATTTATTTCATGGCATAATGTATATATTTTATGGAGGTCTAGAATTGTGTATACAGTATAAAAATAATTATTTATTCAATTAACTATTGACTATTTAAATTGTGGCAGCACGGTGGAACAGGGGTTAGTGCATGTGCCTCACAATACGAAGGTCCTGGGTTCGATCCCCAAGCTCGGGGTATTTCTGTGTAGCGTTTGCATGTTCTCCCCGGGGTACTCCGACTTCCTCCCACCTCCAAAGACATGCACCTGGGGATAGGTTGATTGGCAACACTAAATTGGCCCTAGTGTGTGAATGTGAATGTTGTCTGTCTATCTGTGTTGGCCCTGCGATGAGGTGGCGACTTGTCCAGGGTGTACCCCGCCTTCCGCCCAAATGCAGCTGAGATAGGCTCCAGTACCCCCTGCAACTCCAAAAGGGACAAGCGGTAGAAAGTGGATGGATATTTAAATTGTAGCTAGTAAATTATCTCTGAATGACCCTGCTCATTTATTTTTTGATGACCAATGCATTTATTCATCTCATGACTCATATATTAATTTGTTTTATGTTCGATATAATTTAGTAAATTTTTTTCACGACTGACTTGTTGATTTGTTTATTTTATGACCAATGTATTTATTTTGTCACCAATTTAGTAATTTATTTAATTCACAATTGATTTGTTAATTTAATTTTATGACAAATGTTTTTATTTCATGACAAATGGATACATTTTGTGACTAATTTCTTAATTTATATAATGACTGATGTTTTATTTATTTATTCATTTTTATGGCCTATATGTTTATTCTGTCACTAACTTAGAAATGCCTTTATTTTGTCACCAATAGTTTTACTAAGTTACCAATTTAGTAATTTATTTTACGACTGATTAGTAATGTATTCATTTTTGACCAAAGTACTTACAGTATTTTGTGACAAATATATTGGATGTTTTTTGTATGACAAATGCATTTATTTTGTGACCAATTTTATAATTTATTCCATGACTGATTTCTTAGTTGTTTTATTGTATGGCGAATGTATTTGTTGTTACCAATTTAGTAATTCATTTTTTTCACGACTGTTTTGCTGATAAAATTTATGACAAATGTATTTATTTTGTCATCAATTTGTTAATTTGTTTATTTCCCAATTTAGTAGTTTATTTATTACATGGCTGATTTTTAATTCATTCATTTTAAAGCCCATGTATTTTTTTATTACCAATTTTATATTTTTTTAAATTTTAAGACTGATTTAACAATGTATTCATTTTTTGACAAAAGTATTTATTTTGTGACACATAATTAAATATTTCTTGACAATGACATGACAAATGTGTTTCTTTTGTGACCAATTTCTTGATTTTTTTTGCATGACTGATTTCTTTCTCTACATTTTATGATTGACGTCTTAATTAATCTATTTTATGACAAATGTATTCATTTTGTGACCAATTTCCTAATTTATTTCACGACTGATTTCTTACGTTTTTATTTTATGACATTTTATGAATTTATTCCATTGCAAATTTAGTAATTTATTTATTTCACGACTGATCTATTTGTTTATGTATTTTATGACAATTGTATTTATTTTGTGACCATTTTTTAAATGTATTTCATGACTAATTTCTTAATACATTTATTTTATGGCCAATGTATTTATATTGTTTCCAGTTTAGTAATTTATTTAATGACTGATTTATTCATGTGTTTATTTCCTGACAAATGTACTTATTTTGTGACCAATTTCTTAATTTTGTTCATGACTGATTTCTTTTGTTTTTTAATTGTATGACCAATGAATTTATTCCATTACAACTTTAGTCATTTATTTATTTCACGACTGATCTATTAGTTTATGTATTTTATGACAACTGTATTTATATTGTGACCATTTTTTTAAATTTATTTTATGACTGATTTCTTAATACATTTATTTTATGGCCAATGTTTTTATTTTGTTTCCAGTTTAGTAATTTATTTCATGACTGATTTAGCAATTCATTCATTTTTTTTGACAAATGTATTTGTTTTGTGACCAATTTATTGATTTATTTTGTATGACAAATGTATTTTCATTTGTTACCAAATTAATCATTTATTTATTTCATCACTGATTTTTTTCCATTTATTTATTTGATGACATATTTTTCTATTTTGTGACCATTTCAATTATTTCTTTATTTCAGGAACAGTTTATAGACAAAACGTTAAAAAAGCACCAATGACGTTAACTTCGACTGCGCTACCTTTTACTGTGTTTGTTCCCAGCATGCAATGCGGGAACTGGTGGACTCCGGGCGCTATGACACACACGACAACTTCTCTGTAGTACTGCAGCCTTTCTACAGAGAAGTTTTCCTTCCTACGTTGCCGGTAAAAGAAGGCCCGTGTCCCAAACGTCCCTTTCCACGAAAACTCACTCATGCACATGCTTCCTAACTCCATGTATTCTCTGAAGGACGGAAGGCCCGATCGCTCCTACTTCTCACCTGATTGCTTTCACCTAAGCCAGAGAGCTCACACTCTGATGGCGAGAGCTCTGTGGAACAACATGGTAGGAAGCGGCAACGTAAACACGCACATTTTGGCTCGGATGCTTGAATATTTCAAAGTGAATCGCTGACTTTTCCTGATCTTGTAGCTGGAGCCGGTCGGAAACAAGACGTTCACGCAAGACTTCATGGCCGGGATTGATTTAAAGTGTCCTTCTGAGGTGGACTGTTTATTAACCGTTATTACATGTGCATATTAATAAATGTGTTTGTTTTGGTCCCTGTCAGGCTGCTCCGTTCTTCAGAACAGCTGCCAACAGCAACTACACTTTCCCAGGACCTACGCCGGCTCCTCCTCCAGTGACCGTAAGTTGACTCCATTTCCTGTCTATGCTGAGTGTAATCTTCCTTTTAAAACATTTATTATGTTTAGAATTGGGGCAGCGACTTCTCCTGCCTCAACACGCATCCATCTGACCCTGTGCCCACGTCAGGTAAAACTCAATCAACAGATTCTTTCACACAGAGAATCTGCCAAACTGCCGCGTGAGATCCGGCATCTCTTCGCCTATGCCTTTCATACAGAACCCGGCGAAGACTCTTCTGTGCGCTTTCACACTGCGTTTAAAAATCAGATTGTGGTGTTGCTTTTTATACAGAACCATGACATAACAAAAATAGGTTTTTATCATCTTAAGAATATAGCCAGAGTTTGCCCAATTCTCTGTCAGGGCAACACGGAGACGCTAATGCATGCTTTTATTACGAGTCGTATAGATCAGTGGTCCCCAACCTGGTACCGGTCCGTGGATCGATTGGTACCGGGCTGCACAAGATATTTTAAATTTAAAAAAAAAAAATTTCAATTTAAAAATTTTTTTATTTTTTTTTTAAATTAAATTTTTTTTATTTTTATTTTTTTTTATTAAATCAACATAAAAAACACAAGCTACACTTACAATTAGTGCACCGACCCAAAAAACCTCCCTCCCCCATTTACACTCATTCACACTCATTCGCACAAAAGGGTTGTTTCTTTCTGTTATTAATATTTCTGGTTCCTACATTATATATCAATATAGATCAATACAGCCTGCAGGGATACAGTCTGTAAGCACGCAAGATTGTATTTTTTTAAAAACAAAACAAAAACAAAAAATTACCATACCCGTTCCCCCCCGAAATATGCCGTTTATACAGTAAAGTAACAAGGAAAACACGTATGCAAATCATGTGAAATGGCCTGTGAATACTATCTCAGAAGGCAGAAAATATTTTATACAAAGAAAAGACATGGAAAAATGTCTACTTTTACATATAGCGTGAAACAGCCAGGTCAGGGCCTTTTAATACAAAAAAGTAACAATAAAAACTTTTTTTAGACAGAGTGAAAGGGGCTGAGAATGTTTCCTGAGAAGGCAGAAAATGTGTGTGATTTTTATTCTAAGAAAATGACATGAAAAATTTCAACTTTTACAGATAGTGTGAAATAGTTGGGTCAATGCCTTTTTCTACAGTACGGTTGATGTTTACAAATAGTGCCTTTCATACAAAAAAGTAACAAGAAAAAGTTGATGTTTACAGGTAGTGTAAAATAAGCAGTGCGTTTTTTTTATATAAAAAAGGTCAATGTATACAGATAGTGTGAAATAGCGGGTTAGTGCCTTTTATACAAAAGCGTAAGGAGAAAAAAGTTGCCATTTACAGATGGTGTAAAATTGTCAGTGCCTTTTTAATACAGAAAGTAACAAAGACAGTTTACAGACAGTGTGAAAGGGAATGCGGCTTCTAGCTCAGAAGGTAGAAAATAGCCAGGTCAGTGATTTGTATACCAAAAAAATTACATAAAAATTTCAAATTTTAGATATAGTGTGAAATAAAGTAGTCGTAAAATAGGGCCAGTGCCTTTTTATACAAAAAAAATAATGTTTACAGATAGAGGAAAATAGCCAGGTCACTTCTTTTCCATACAAAAAATGACATGAAAAATGTCCGCTTTTCCAAATGGTGTGAAACAGCAAGTCAGTGCCTTTTTTATACAAAAAAGTAACAAGGATAAAATACTTACAGAAAGTGAGAAAGGGGCTGCAGATTCTACTTCAGAAGGCAGAAAATAGTCGGGTTGGTGATTTTATACCCAAAGAATTACATGAAAAATGTTAACTTTTACAGATAGCATGAAAAAGAGTCAGCACCTTTTTATACAAAAAAAAAATCAATGTTTACAGGTAGTGTAAAATAGCCATCAGTGCCTTTTATACAAAAAAGTAACAAGAAAAAAAGGCGGTGTTTACAAAGAGTGGAAAATAGTTGGTCGGGTCAGTGCTTGTTCACAAATAAATAAAAAATTACGTGAAAAATTACAACTTTTATAGATGGAGTGAAACAGTCAGTGCCTTTTATACAAAAAAGTAACAAGGAAAAAACTTTTACACTCAGAGTGCTGAGAATTATATTTCAACTTTTATGGATACAGTACTGTAAAATAGCCTTTTGTACAAAAAAGGACCATGAAAAGAAGTCTATATTCATAGATAGTGTGAAATAGCGGGTCAGTGCCTTTTATACAAAAAAGTAACAAGAAAAAAGTTGACATTTACAGATGGTGTAAAATAACAAAATGTTTACAGACAGTGTGAAAGGGAATGTGGCTTCTATCTCAGAAGGTAGAAAATAGCCAGGTCAGTGATTTGTATACAAAAAAAATTACATAAAAATGTCAAATTTTAGATCTAGTGTGAAATAAAGTAGTCGTAAAATAGGGCCAGTGCCTTTTTATACAAAAATAATAATGTTTACAGATAGAGGAAAATAGCCAGGTCAGTTATTTTTCATACAAAAAATGACATGAAAAATGTCCGCTTTTCCAAATGGTGTGAAACAGCCGTGTCAGTGCCTTTTTTATACAAAAAAGTAACAAGGATAAAATACTTACAGAAAGTGAGAAAGGGGCTGCAGATACTACTTCAGAAGGCAGAAAATAGTCGGTTTGGTGATTTTATACCCAAAGAATTACATGAAAAATGTTAACTTTTACAGATAGCATGAAATTGAGCCAGTGCCTTTTCATACAAAAAAAAAATCAATGTTTACAGATAGTGTAAAATAGCCATCAGTGAGTGCCTTTTATACAAAATAACAAGAAAAAAAGGTGGTGTTTACAAAGAGTGGAAAATAGTCGGGTTCACAAAATAAAATAAAAATTACGTGAAAAATTACAACTTTTATAGGTGGAGTGAAACAGTCAGTGCCTTTATACACAAAAAAGTAACAAGGAAAAAACAATTCCACCCAAAGGGCTGAGAATTCTATGTCAACTTTTACAGATACAGTACTGTAAAATAGCCTTTTTGTACAAAAAAAGGACCATGAAAAGAAGTCTATGTTTACAGATAGTGTGAAATAGCGGGTCAGTGCCTTTTATACAAAAAAGTAACAAGAAAAAAGTTTACATTTACAGATGGTGTAAAATAAAACAATGTTTACAGACAGTGTGAAAGGGAATGTGGCTTCTATTTTAGAAGGTAGAAAATAGCCAGGTCAGTGATTTGTATACAAAAAAAAATAGTCGGGTTTGTGATTTTATACCCCAAACATTACATGAAAAATGTTAACTTTTACAGACAGCATGAAATTGAGTCAGCGCCTTTTCATACAAAAAAAGGCAATGTTTACATATAGTGTAAAATAGCCATCAGTGCCTTTTATACAAAATAACAAGAAAAAAGGTGGTGTTTACAAAGAGTGGAAAATAGTCGGGTCAGTGCTTTTTTCACAAATAAAATAAAACTGACATGAAAAATTACAACTCTTTATACAAAAAAGTAACAAGGAAAAAACTTTTCCTCTCAGAGGGCTGAGAAGTAGCCTTTTTGTACAAAAAAGGACCATGAAAATAAGTCTATGTTTATAGATAGTGTGAGGTTGGAGTTCAAATCCCAGCCGAGTCATACCAAAGACTATAAAAATGGGACCCATAACCTCCCTGCTTGGCACTCAGCAACAAAGGGTTGGAGTTGGGGGTTAAATCACCAAAATGATTCCCGGGCGCGGCGCCGCTGCTGCCCACTGCTCCCCAAGGGGATGGGACAAATGCAGAGGACAAATTTCACCACATCTAGTGTGTGTGTGACAATCATTGGTACTTTAATCTTTAATCTTAAATAGCGAGTCAGTGCCTTTTATACAAAAAAGTAACAAGGAAAAAACGTTTCCTCTCAGAGGGCTGAGAAATAGCCTTTTTGTACAAAAAGGACCATGAAAAGAAGTCTATGTTTATAGATAGTGTAAAATAGCGGGTCAGTGCCTTTTATACAAAATACAAAAAGTAGGTGTTTACAGGTAGTGTCAAATAGGTCAGTGCTTTTCCTACAAAAAAAGTAACATGGGAAAAACATTAAACTTTTCCAGAGCAGTGCCTTGTTAACGGAAAATGTGGTATTTCCAGATGGTTTTTAAAAGACTGTGTAAAAGGGGCTGCGGTGTTGAACATCTGC
Source organism: Entelurus aequoreus (assembly GCF_033978785.1). Classification (NCBI taxonomy): domain Eukaryota; kingdom Metazoa; phylum Chordata; class Actinopteri; order Syngnathiformes; family Syngnathidae; genus Entelurus; species Entelurus aequoreus. The sequence continues at coordinate 17,476,041 of NC_084733.1, read as the reverse complement.
TGTCCATTGAATGACTTCATTGCTCCTTGTCAGCTCACAGAGTGCGGCCAGCTGACATCAAGGTGGCGGCCGCTTTGGGAGACTCGGTCACGGTAAGTTTGCATGAAAACAAACAATTGTTCAAGACGACAACAAACAAAACGTTTTCTTTCGTAATTAGACCGGCTTTGGCGCGAAGGCAAAGAATCTGCTGCAGCTTACAACGGAGTACCGAGGAGTGTCATGGAGGTAAAATATGACAATGGATTCCAGCCTCTGTGGTTTGTTTACTATGTGTTTTTTTTACAGCATTGGAGGAGATCAAACCCTTGAGACTGTCACCACCTTAGCCAGTAAGCACGTAATGCACAACCATGCCACTAGGAGGCAGCATGGGGTCTTTTTTTTTTTTTTATAACACATGCTGTTACTTTAGACATCCTTAGGAAGTTTAATCCCAACCTGAAAGGAGTATCAAAGGGTCAAGGAAAGAGGAGGAGCGGCTTCAATATGTCTGTAGGGGGAGCCAAAGTGTCGTGAGTTTTATTTTATAGCTTTGCAATATTTATTCCCTGTGCTCATGAAATAATAATAATAATAATAATAATGTCTCAAAACACTGCAGGGGAATCCCAGCGCAGGTCAGGCGCCTGATTGACACGATGAAAAACGACACTGTGAGTGAAGTGAAGTGAATTACATTTATATAGCGCTTTTTCTCAAGTGACTCAAAGCGCTTTACATAGTGAGTCTCATATGTGGCATCAAAAGTATTTAAAAAATGTAAAATAACTAAAAATAAATGATGTACTATATTTTTGATTTTACATAATGAACCTTTTGATAATTTTTCACATTTTATTTTGCTGAATTGTTTTTTTTTCTTATTAGCTGCAAGCTATGACAAAATACATTGGTTAAATATTTCACTGTGTAGAGAATAATATTTTAAATATACCAGTTGCACTATTTTAATTCAACTACTGAACTAAAAAATACACTTTTCAGAGATTTTCTAATTATATATGTATGTATTTATGTATATACACTACCGTTCAAAAGTTTGGGGTCACATTGAAATGTCCTTATTTTTGAAGGAAAAGCACTGTACTTTTCAATGAAGATAACTTTAAACTAGTCTTAACTTTAAAGAAATACACTCTATACATTGCTAATGTGGTAAATGACTATTCTAGCTGCAAATGTCTGGTTTTTGGTGCAATATCTACATAGGTGTGTAGAGGCCCATTTCCAGCAACTATCACTCCAGTGTTCTAATGGTACAATGTGTTTGCTCATTGGCTCAGAAGGCTAATTGATGATTAGAAAACCCTTGTGCAATCATGTTCACACATCTGAATACAGTTTAGCTCGTTACAGAAGCTACAAAACTGACCTTCCTTTGAGCAGATTGAGTTTCTGGAGCATCACATTTGTGGGGTCAATTAAACGCTCAAAATGGCCAGAAAAAGAGAACTTTCATCTGAAACTCGACAGTCTATTCTTGTTCTTAGAAATTAAGGCTATTCCACAAAATTGTTTGGGTGACCCCAAACTTTTGAACGGTAGTGTATATATGTATATATATGTATATGTGTGTATATGTATATATATATATATATATGTATATGTAAATGTATTTATTTTTTTAACCTTCCCAATGTAAACAGACTGTGGACTTTGCTAACGACTGGAAGCTGGTGACCCTGTTTATTGGTGGCAATGACCTGTGTCAGTACTGCAACGACCGGGTAAGTCAGCTCCTTTCACACAGCCTGTAGGAGACACCATTGTTCCAACTACGCTGCCGTTCTGTGTCCATCATAGAAGAACGGCTCCCTGAAGTGCCCGCAGCCACATCTAATATTCAGGATTTCTTTGTGAAAGCGGCTGCTGAAACTGTATACTTTCACACAGAAACATACAAAAAACTGGGTATAATTTTGGCGCACGCAGGTCACACACACACACGCATACGAACGCACACACACACACTAAAAAAACACATTATTGCATGGGTTTGGTTGAAAGCAGCTTTTTTTTAAAAATTCCAAAAAAAAGGGGTTAAACCCTCAAGGTTTTTGACATTTTAAAAATGAGATTAACATATCTAGGATATATCTAGATTATATATATGTGTGTGTGTATGTATATATATATATATATATATATATATATATATATATATATATATATACACGTGTATATATATGTGTAAGATTGTATATATATGTGTGTATATATACATATATATGTATATATGTATTTATATATGTGTATATGTACAGAATATATATGTGTATATGTACAGTATATATATGTGTATGTACAGTACAGGCCAAAAGTTTGGACACACCTAATTCAATAATGTTTTCTTTATTTTCATGACTATTTACATTGTAGATTGTCACTGAAGACATCAAAACTATGAATGAACACATGTGGAGTTATGCACTTAACAAAAAAAGGTGAAATAACTGAAAACATGTTTTATATTGTAGTTTCTTCAAAATAGCCACTCTTTGCTCTGATTAGTGCTTTGCACACTCTTGGCATTCTCTCGATGAGCTTCAAGAGGTAGTCACCTGAAATGGTTTTCACTTCACAGGTGTGCTTGAAGCTCATAGCCCGCCACACACATACAGCAATATTAATAATAATGTTCTGCTTAAAGCAATAGTCTGCTTTCAGGCTTTCAAAAAATGCTGGGCCTTCTGTTACGAGGATGATGCAACATGTTTACAGTCCTTACTTGTGTTTGTCTAATGTCCTCCTCTTCAAGAGCTGACCAATGATATCACCCTCCAAACAGCACAGAGCAATGCAGTGTGTAATAATGGAGCTTTGTCAAGTCCAACATGTTTTTATTGTGCCCTGGTGGGACGTGAGCAGACATGGCGTCCTTTGAATGGACGCATTATGTTCTGTCTTCCTCCTCCTCTGTTTCAGCCTGCATTCTGCAGGCTTGTTGCACAGTGTCAGACCTTGTTTGTTGACATAGATGACGCACAAGTCAACACACTCTGACCTCCCCTCAGATTTGCCCTCTGACACGAAGGTTGCCTTTTGGAAACATCTAAACCAGGGCTATATTTAACTGGGGCCAAATCTTTCCCAGGAATGAAGCGAAGTGAAGTGAATTATATTTATATAGCGCTTTTCTCTAGAGACTCAAAGCATTTTACATAGTGAAACCCATTACCTACATCTTTGAGCTACATTTTAAACCAGACTAGGTGGCCATAGGACAGGGGTGTCAAACGTACGGCAAATAAAAAAATTAAAAGCCTTATATAAATTTTATAATGAAGGCAACACATGATGTAAGTGTCTATATTAGCTACACTACCGTTCAAAAGTTTGGGGTCACATTGAAATGTCCTTATTTTTTAAGGAAAAGCACTGTACTTTTCAATGAAGATAACTTTAAACTAGTCTTATCTTTAAAGAAATACACTCTATACATTGCTAATGTGGTAAATGACTATTCTAGCTGCAAATGTCTGGTTTTTGGTGCAATATCTACATAGGTGTATAGAGGCCCATTTCCAGCAACTATCACTCCAGTGTTCTGATGGTACAATGTGTTTGCTCATTGGCTCAGAAGGCTAATTGATGATTAGAAAACCCTTGTGCAATCATGTTCACACATCTGAAAACAGTTTAGCTCGTTACAGAAGCTACAAAACTGACCTTCCTTTGAGCAGATTGAGTTTCTGGAGCATCACATTTGTGGGGTCAATTAAACGCTCAAAATGGCCAGAAAAAGAGAACTTTCATCTGAAACTCGACAGTCTATTCTTGTTCTTAGAAATGAAGGCTATTCCACAAAATTGTTTGGGTGACCCCAAACTTTTGAACGGTAGTGTATATTAGCCTACTATCAGAGGCTGACGCAAATCTTCGTTGACAGAAATGTTGTATTTTAAATTTTTATTCTACACAATTTTGAAATCATTAGTAAAATGGAGGCTTCTCAGAGGATGAGATAACTTCTGGAAATGACTGGCTCAGAATGGCCAAAGGTATAGATGTGTGTGTCCAAGTTTCAGGAAACAGCAGGCTTTCTTCTTCTAATAGATGTATTACAATCTTTGCAAGCTGGGTAACGTTTGCTGTGTTCTGGAACAACATGGCACACAAACGACTATGAGTAATGCTGCCAATATTACATACAGATAATGTGTCATGAGACAAGAAAATATAAATTAAATACACAGAGGACATAAGTAGGGCTGCAACTAACGATTAATTTGATAATCGAATAATCTGTCGATTATTACTTCGATTAATAATCGGATAAAAGAGACAAACTACATTTCTATCCTTTCCAGTATTTTATTGGAAAAAAACAGCATACTGGCACCATACTTATTTTGATTATTGTTTCTCAGCTGTTTGTACATGTTGCAGTTTATAAATAAAGGTTTATTTAAAAAAATATATATATTTAAACAAAACAAAAACAAAAAAGCCTCTTCGCATGCGCATAGCATAGATCCAACAACAAACAGATGACTAAATTAACCGTTAACTATTTTTATAATCGATTAGTTGTTGTAGCCCTAGACATAAGTAATGGAAATTAAATGAGCTAAAATATACCTAAAAACAAAGCATAATTGTCAGAGTTTGTTGGTGACGAACCCCAAGATGCAGAGAAGGCGGCAGGCATTGTGCGAGAAAACATGATTTAATTAAATACTATGGCAAAAAACAAACAAAAGGGAACAAACAAAAGGCGCGCACAAGGCGGAGAACAAACTAGACTATGAACTAAAATAGCACAAAGGCTAACTGTGGACAAGAAACAAAAACACTTACTGTGACACGAATAAACAAAACTCACGTGGCAAGAAACGAGCAGGAGGAACTAAGACAGGAGCAGAGTGGACAGTAGTAGACAGAGCTACAACAACAAGTATAAATGACAATAATCCAGCCGTGACTGGAGGGCAGGACAGGTTTAAATAGCAGCTGGCTGATTGGCACCAGGCGTGGCCACGTGCCAATCAGCCACAGCTGAAGGGACAAAGCACTCAGGGAGATAATCAGGAAATAACCAAAATAAGAGTGCTGACAGGAACTAAAAACAGGAAACCAAGACAAACGCAGAGGAAAACTAAAACTTGACCAAACTGTCAGGGACAACCCTGACAATAATGATGCAATATGTACATACAGCTAGCCTAAATAGCATGTTAGCATTGATTAGCTTGCAGTCATGGATTGACCAAATATGCCTGATAAGCACTCCAGCAAATCAATAAAATCCACAAAGCTCACCTTTGTGCATTCACGCACAGCATAAAACGTTTGGTGGACACAATTGAGACAAAGAAGGAGTGGCATAAAACACGTATTTCTGTGGCAGCATCGGAGAAAGTTGTACATGTAAACAAACTACGATGAGTTCAAGGATCGCTGAAATTAGTAGGACAAAACGGTGCTTGCCAAATGCTGTCATCAGTGAAGCATGTATAACATAAACATTGGGATTTCTAACAATTGTTTCATGTTTGTTCTCCGACAGAAAAAAAATATATATATTTTCATCTTTTTCCATTTTCACACATCTCTGAAAGAGGTCCAGGGAGCCACTAGAGTGACGCTAAAGAGCCCCCAAAACAACTTAGTATCACTTTTATTGATAATTGCGTTGGACATTTTAGTCACAGCAGACATACAGTATCAGTCTATTGTGGGATAGAATGTTTTTGGTCACTGTTCTGTATGAAAGGCATTGAGGCAGAAACGGGCGTTGACCTCGACAATATTGCGGCTTGGGAGGTAGCACCAGAGCTGCGTGAAAGGGTGCATACATGACGCTTTGTTGGCTGTTCTGCAAAATCTCGCAGAACAGCGAGTATTCCAGTATTGCCACCGTTACTGACGGGTTTTTTTCGACCACTCGCAGGCGTCCTTGTCACCTAAGAACTTCAGCTACCACTTGATGATGAGTTTGGATATGCTCTACAAAGAGGTGAGCTCATGCACAAAAAGAACTGTATTTGTCAATACACGAGGAACAGCTAACTTCCATACGTGTACCAACTGTGCTGAACTGGTGTATTATTTGCCCTGGTATGCTGTCAGTGTTTTTACATTCCTGGGGGGATCTCGCGTGAGAGGAAGAGTGGGGGTTAATCGTCTTGCAATGCAGTCTGCTGAAAATGATGCTAAGCGCCACTCCACATAGCAACGGACTCTGTGGTCAAATTGCCACAACACACGTTTTTAAGATATTCAACACTCTACTGATAAAGTGGATAGTGCAATTCGTCACGTTTCATGTGTCAGGTAAACCGCTACGAATGGGCCTAAATGAATCCCCTTTCTATTGATTGATTGATTGATTGAAACTTGTATTAGTAGATTGTACAGTACAGTACATATTCCGTACAATTGACCACTAAATGGTAACACCCGAATACGTTTTTCAACTTGTTTAAGTCGGGGTCCACGTTAATCAATTCATGGCTACTGTGTTAGCAGTCCAAGATCACCATTTATTCTAGTTTTATAATCTATTCATGTGTGTGAATGTATTAACGTGTCCATGCGTACATTCTACATTCTGTAGGTTCCCAGGACCATCGTCAACATTCTGGAGATTCTGCAGCTTGACGCCCTGCGTAGGGTGAAGAAGGATAGCCTCGGGTGCAACGTGTTACAACAGTGTGTTGATTGTTTATTGGGTAACACTTTAGTATGGGGAACATATTCAACATTAATTAGATTTGATTTGATTTTTGATTTTTATTAAGGATCCCCATTAGCTGGTTGCCTCAACAACCCACTAGTCTTCCTGGGGTCCACAATTCAATACAATTACAAGTAAAAGCATATAATTATAACTACACAATACAGAAAGAATTTTTTATTTATTTTTTAAATAGAATAAAATAAAAGCATCCATAAAAAAACAAGCAAACAATTTACAGTCACAGAATAATAATTACCATATAAATATAACTACACAATATAAAACCAAACAAATCATCAACGAGCAGACTAATTTAAAAACTCAGATAAAATATTACTCTCTTTTTAAAAACCTGTTTACTTTCAATGCTGGTGAGAATTCGAGGCAGGTTATTCCAGAGCGATAAAGATCTATAAATAAAAGATTTCCGTACAGCATTCTTCCTGGGACGAGGGAGTACAAAATGCCCCTCACTGGACGCCCTGGTATTGTGATTATGTATAGTGCTACTGTGAACTATTTGGGCAGGAGTTTTACTACCGGTTACTGATTTGAGCAATATATTAGCCGACAACCTGTTCTGCACTGTTAGCCAGGAAAGAGAAGCATGCATTTGGTTCACATTGGTTCTTAGTGAACAACCAAGAACCAGCCTTGCTGCCCTATTCTGGACAATCTGGAGCTTACTGATCTCACCACTTGCAGCAGACGCCCAGACTGTAGAACAATAGTCAAGATGACACAAGACTAAACTCTTTAACAATTTGACAAAGAAGAGGTGGATCAACAAAGATTAGTTGCTTATTAAAGTAACAAAGACTTAATTTAGAGTTAGTTGGACACTAGGGGAACAGATAAGGGTTAGGGTTAGGGTTAGGGTTACTAAAAAGAAATAATTCTGAGGTTATTGAGGGAAGACTCCTAGTTAATGGCTTACTGGTTGTATAATAAGGCCATGCAGAATAAGGCATTAATAAGTACTTAATAATGACTAATTAAGAGCCAATATGTTACTAATTTGCATGTTAATAAGCAACTAATTAATGGTGAATATGTGTTCCCCATACTAAAGTGTTACCGTTTATTGTTATATCCAGGAATTTTCATTATATGTCTGGGTTAAAATACGATTTTTTAATTTTTTTTACACCTTCAGGTTGGGTTGTCCGTGCTTTATGCTGCCTAGTGATGACTCCCTGGAGCTGCATGAAGTCAAGAGGATCAATCGAGAAGTGCAGGTCAGATAGCTTCACGTGTAAAAATCAATTGTAATTCATTTTATTTTAGTCCACCCGTATGGACAAAAGACAGCAGGACGGTGCCATTTTCAATTTCTTGCAGGGGGGGGGCACACTGTCATGGGAAACTACTACTTCTGCCTGGTGGTACCGTATGGGTTTAATTGTGAACGGTACCCATCCCTAATTGTGTGAATGCTCCAAAGCATCCACACATATGGTTTTCTACACCAAAATGCATCTATTTATTATTATTCAACAACTTCTTCTTCGTCTCCAGATTTTGCACTCTACCTTCCACATTTTTCCCCCAATTCAAACCGTTCCAACTTCAAACTGAATCGTTGGCTTTCCCTTGGCAAATTCCAAAAATTCTCAGACTACTAGACATTTTTCCCATTCAAAATGAATTGGCCATTTTTCACATTTACACTATTTCCACATTTTTTCTACATATTCAAACCATTCCCCCTTCAACACATTCCACCATCCTGGAAATTCAAACTACCCTTTTCCAAGTTCAAAAAAATTATAGGATTTTCCAGAATTCCTGGTTTTTCAAAGCCCTATTTTCACCCTTTTTTCTGGCGACTACTCCTTCCACATTTTTCAACCCACTTCAACCATTCCACCGTCAAAACATTCCTCTTAATTAGGACAAAAAACAAAGTTGTTTTTTGAACTGGAAAAATTCCCGGTTTTCCCGAAATTCCAGGAATTCCGTAATACCATTTCTCAATTCAACATGCTACTACTTCAACATTTCTCGACCGATTTGAAAAATTTCAGCACCAACCATTTCAACTCATTTTAGACCACTCAAATTTTTTACCATTTTAATAAAAATTCCCCCTTCAACACATTCCACCATCCTGGAAATTCAAACTACTCTTTTTCCAAGTTCACAAGAATTTTAGGATTTTCCAGAATTCCTGGTTTTTCAAAGCCCTATTTTCACCCTTTTTTCTGGCGACTACTCCTTCCACATTTTTCAACCCACTTCAACCGTTCCACCGTCAAAACATTCCTCTTAATTAGGACAAAAAACTAAGTATTTTTTTTAACTGGAAAAATTCCCCGTTTTCCCAAAATTCCACAAATTCCATAATACCATTTCTCCATTCAACATGTTACTGTTACTACTTCAACTTTTCTCGACCGATTTGAAAAATTTCAGCACCGACCATTTCAACTCATTTTAGACCATTCAAACGTTTTACCATTTTAATAAAAATTCCCCCTTCAACACATTCCACCATCCTGGAAATTCAAACTACTCTTTTTCCAAGTTCAAATGAATTCTAGGATTTTCCAGAATTCCTGGTTTTCCAAAGCCCTATTTCCACCCTTTTTTCTGGCGAGTACTCCTTCCACATTTTTCAACCCTCTTCAACCGTTCCACCATCAAAACATTCCTCTTAATTAGGACCAAAAAAAAAAACAAGGTTTTTTTTTTAACTGGAAAAATTCCCGGTTTTCCTGAAATTCCAGGAATTCCATAATACCATTTCTCAATTCAACATGCTACTACTTCAACATTTCTCGACCGATTTGAAGAAATTTCAACACCAACCATTTCAACTCATTTTAGACCATTTAAGTTTTTTACCATTTTAATAAAAATTCCCCCTTCAACACATTCCACCATCCTGGAAATTCAAAGTACCCTTTTTTTAAGTTCAAAAACATTCTAGGATTTTCCAGAATTCCTGGTTTTCCAAAGCCCTATTTCCACCCTTTTTTCTGGCGACTACTCCTCCCACATTTTTCAACCCACTTCAACCGTTCCACCATCAAAACATTCCTCTTAATTAGGACAAAAAAACGAAGTTGTTTTTTTTAACTGGAAAAATACCCTGTTTTCCCAAAATTCCAGGAATTCCGTAATACCATTTGTCCATTCAACATGTTACTACTTCAACATTTCTCGACCGATTTGAAGAAATTTCAACACCAACCATTTCAACTCATTTTAGACCATTCAAGTTTTTTACCATTTTAATAAAAATTCCCCCTTCAACACATTCCACCATCCTGGAAATTCAAACTACTCTTTTTCCAAGTTCAAAAGAATTCTAGGATTTTCCAGAATTCCTGGTTTTCCAAAGCCCTATTTCCACCCTTTTTTCTGGCGACTACTCCTTCCACATTTTTCAACCCACTTCAACCGTTCCACCGTCAAAACATTCCTCTTAATTAGGAGAAAAAACAAAGTTGCTTTTTTAACTGGAAAAATTCCTGGTTTTCCCTAAATTCCAGGAATTCCGTAATACCATTTTAAAGTGAGTTGAAATGGTTGGTGTTGGAATTTTTCAAATCGGTCGAGAAATGTTGAAGTAGTAACATGTTGAATTGAGAAATGCCATCCATCCAGAAAATGGATGGCATTTCTTAATTCAACATGTTACTACTTCAACATTTCTCGACCGATTTTAAAAATTTCAACACCAACCATTTCAACTCATTTTAGACCATTCAAGTTTTTTACCATTTAAAAAAAAATTCCCGCTTTTCCTGAAATTCCCAAATTTTGGGGAAATTCCCATTTAAATCAATTAGACAAAGTTCCACAATTCCCACATTTTTAATCTGATTCAAACTGTTCCGACTTCAAAATATGGGACGGCGTGGCCGTGCCAGCAACCTGAGGGTTCCTGGTTCGATCCCCACCTTCTACCAACCTCGTCACGTCCGTTGTGTCCTTGAGCAAGACACTTCACCCTTGCTCCTGATGGGTCGTGGTTAGGGCCTTGCATGGCAGCTCCCGCCATCAGTGTGTGAATGTGTGTGTAAATGGGTGAATGTAGAAATAGTGTCAAAGCGCTTTGAGTTCCTTAAAAAGGTAGAAAAGCGCTATACAAGTATAACCCATTTACCATTCAACCCATTTACCATGTTACTACTTCAACATTTCTCGACCTATTTGAAAAATTTCAACACCAACCATTTCAAGTCATTTTAGACCATTCAAGTTTTTTTTACCATTTTAATAAAAATTCCCGCTTTTCCTGAAATTCCCATTGAAATCAATGGGACGTTCTTCAAAATTCCACAATTTTACCACATTTTTCATCTGATTCAAACTGTTCCAACTTCAAAATATTCAGCTTGTTAAGGAATTGTGTACTTTATTTCAACAATTCTAAAAAAAATTCCAGGATTTCAGTTCAACTTTAGCATTGGCGCATTCACACACGGTTCCTTCAGGAATTGCCTCATCTAGTTATTATTAAATTAGCTGCTGTAAAAAGGTATTTCTTCCGGTCGCTAACATTAAAACAATTTGAAAATACAAATATGCTATGCTTACATTTTGAAGCTTACATTGCATTGAACAGGAATTAACTGTTCACATTTTAAATGCTGTGTGACAAGGGAGAAGTTATGTTTCACGCTGCTGAGCGATAATGAAGAAGTTAACAATCCTACAACATTAACAAAAACTTTTTTTTTTTTTTTTGTAAAGAAATAGCCCTTATAGCTCTCAAATAAATTTTTTGTGGACACAAGTGACATAGGCAGGCACTTTTTAGTCATAAAAACAACATGAAGAGTCAGTCCACAATTCTGGATAATTTGTGGTCTCTTCCAGATGGAGACGGAGAATTTGGCCTCAAGCAGTCGCTATGACAACAGGGAGGACTTTGCCGTGGTGGTGCAGCCCTTTTTTAAAAACTCTATCATTCCTTTGAACGCTGTAAGCGAACACACACACACACACACTCCTATTTAGCAGTGAAGCTAACCATTCACACAATAGCGTGTGCTCTCATCTCCAGGATGGCAGACCTGACGTCACCTACTTCTCTGTGGACTGTTTCCACTTCAGCGAGAGGGGGCACGCCGACATGGCTGTGGCCATGTGGAATAATATGGTGAGCGAGGATGGACGAGTCGGAGCGCTCGGGAAGGACGCGGTCGTCCTGCAGCCTCACCTCAAAACGTGGAACTAACCTCTTAGGGGTTGAATGCAGTCTGATCTGGTTCCAAATTTCACATAAGAAAAACATACAGGGAATTCATCAGTTCTAGGGTCAAGCTCTTGCCTATGTAAAACAGTACAGGCATGTACCGACATGCTACTTATTAGCATTAGCGATTTTACATGGCGATTTCAACACCTCCAAATTATTTTTGAGAAAACTACAACTGAGATGCACGTTACAGTCAAACAGCTGGTGAAAAAAAGGACAATACTTACAGTACTAACACTTTTTAGGGCGCAACAAAAGACTAGATTCAGCCAGGACTGAACTGACTCGCCAAAACACCATAAACTATACACTACTGCCACCTAACTTCTCGGACTTGCAACTGGGATTGCAACTTAATGTCATACTTGAAAAGGAGACTCAGAAAAGCGCTAACAAAACTAGCTTTCATAATTAGCTTATTTTAAATGTTGCACTAAAATATGAGATTTTATTATCAAAAACAATATTCATTAAAACACACAAAAGTACCAAAAATTGGTACCATTGATTACCCGGTATCAATTCTCAGGTACCTTGACTTGGTACCGTATCGGTTCAAATGTGAACAGTAACCACCCCTAATTGTAACTGTCATACAAGTGTAAAAATAAGTTAACCACTATAATATGTTAGACTGCAAAGACAAGATACTTAATGTTCGAACTGGAAAAGTTTGTTATTTTTTGCAAATTTTAGCTCAATTGGAATTTGATGCCTGAGACATGTTTCAAAAAATCTGGCTATTACCACATGGGCTCAGGAACACATCAGAAAACCACTTTCAGTAACTGTCGTTTGTTGCTACATCTGTAAGTGCAAGTTAAAACTCTACTATGCAAAGCGAAAGCCATTTATCAACAACACCCAGAAACGCTGCTGGCTTCGCTGGGCCCGAGCTCATCTAAGATGGACTGATGCAAAGTGGAAATGTGTTCTGTGGTCTGACGAGTCCACATTTCAAATTGTTCTTGGAAACTGTGGACGTCGTGTCCTCCGGAACCAAATAAAATATTCATTAAAACACACAAAAGTACCGGTAGTTGAGTTCCGGTATCAATTCCTATGTACCTTGAATTGGTACCTTGTCGGTTCAAATGGGAACACTATCCATCCCTAGATGTAACTGTCATACAAGTGTAAATAGAAGTTAACCACTAGAATATTTTAGTTTTTAGAAATGATAATAAATACAATGATGAACTTGTGTTAAAATTCATGCCTTTTTTAAAAGTCACAAGTGTAAAAATAAGTTAGCCACGGCAATATGTTAGTTTTTAGAAATGATATTAAAACAAATGACGAACGCCTGATAAAATCCATGCATTTTTTAAACTGTCACACAGATGTAAAAAGAAGTTAAGCCACGCATTGTAAAATGTGTTTACTTACTTTAGGCTATCATTAACAGGAAACGCAGATGACTAAGCAGACACGCTTGTTTGTCTAATTAATTCAATAACTTTTTTTTCTTGCTATGCGAGACGACCCTTTGTGAAGACCCATCCATTTTCTCATTTTTCAATTTCATACATTTAGTGATGAAAATGTATCGCTATCACATCATCGCTGTATTGTTGTATATTAAATATTGCAATAACATATTGTCTTTTACTCTTGTAGTTAAACCTTTACCGTATTTAAAAAGTTAAATATCGTGTAGTCAACATTTACTGATGTGACTGGGAGGTGACTCTGGACATTAAAAAATAACGTATTTTATCAGTGAATATTATCCCCATGTTGTACTGAGCAGCCGTGACAGATGGGCGTAAACTGCTTTTTTTCCTTTTTTGTCGCTATGCTACCCCGCCTGTTCTATGTTTATCATCACACCTTCAATCTATGGTACCTCTGCACCAGGGGTTCTTAACCTTCCTGACTTTTCCACTACAGAGTGGCTCAGGGCCCACCCAAATATTAACACTGAATTAGGTAAATTACTCTTGATTTTAATCGTATTCAATAATTATATCTTACAGTTTAACAGGATAAACCTTGTCAAATGATATGAAACATGTGTTGATCACAACGATTATTATTAAGGTTTAGGTCAGGCTGATTACAAATATAAATACTAAGCAAATATACTGCAAAAGAAGAGACTCATAAATATTGATGAAAAATAAATTGAAATATGATCACGCAATGCTAAAATAAATCTATTCTAACTAAATTAATAATAAATATTAATAATATATACCGTATTTTCCGGACTCTAGAGCGCACCGGGATATAAACCGCACCCCTAAATTTTAAAAGAAAGAATGTTTCCATATAAGCCGCAGATATATATGTTAAGAAATAAGTTTTTTTACACAAAAATATTTTGTAAATGTTTATTTACATACCTTAAATGTTTCCGAACGGTGCCTATAACACGGCAGTAAAACGGATGATCAAACAAAACAGAAGTCATCGTCATGGACCCACTAGCTGTGGAAACTAGCTCTCCAATCAGCTAAACAGACTCCACGCTCACGTTTTGGTGACTTTAAAAACTAAAACAATTCAAAAATAATGCCATTGTAAGTTAATAATAATAACACAAACACTCGCAGACATGTTAGCATATTAGCTCATGCTACCGATACTAGCTACATTACATTACAAAAGCATGCACAAATATGCATGAAAACACTCCTACAGACATCACACATGGGACGGTTTAGTATGTATAGTATTAATTGTTTAGTTATATTGTAAAATTTACACACGGTGCTTGGAGTGATGAATGAAGAATCCTTTCGAGCAGACAACGCTATGTACAGTTTTACTTTAAACATTAGAATAGGAACACTATTATGCTAGATCCACTCGACGTCCATTGCACCGGTCCCCCGGGGGGGGGGTTCTCATTGTTTCCAAGGTTTCTCATAATCCCATTGGATTGAGTTTTTCCTTGCCCTGATGTGGGATCTGAGCCGAGGATGTCGTTGTGGCTTGTGCAGCCCTTTGAGACACTCGTGATTTAGAGCTACATGAACAAACTTTCATTGATTGAAGTACATTTTCAACCCTGCAGTCCAACGTAGCACAAACAATAACACACAATTTCAGTCCTCTGTTTGGGTTTAATGAAAACTATTGAACACAAAACATTATGGCAAAGAAAAATCCTTAAACCCTCTTAAGGCCCAAGCTGTTTGTTTACATGCTTTTTTTATTTCTCTTTGCTATTTGGGCTTATTGGACCCTAAATAGAATAAAAACTAAGAATCATCTTTTTATATGATGTACTTAATCCATAAGTACACAAACATGTACTTCATGTTTAGTTACATGCTAATTCTTATTTTTACACTTTTTTCCCCCCGATTTCCATTGTATGTTATACTCTTCTGACACCACCAGATGGCAGTATAAGTGTCCACATAAGCGGCCATAAGACCCCAATTCAGTAGTGTACACAATTTTGGAAATGAGAGCTAAAAGGTGCTGTCCACGCATGTGGCCACTAAGCCTTTAGAGCAGGGGTGTCCAAACTTTTTCCACTGAGGGGCCATTTTGATATTTTTCATTTTCAAAACTTAACAAAATATATGGATTTTTTTTTTTTTTAACCTTAGGGCTCCCGGGGACCATAAAGGGTCTCAGTCATTAAAATGTAAAAAATAAGTCAAATTATTATTATTTTTTATTTAACGCTTACAGTAAATCTCTATATCAACTGCAGGTTGATATAAAGTTAAAAAAAAAAAGAAAAAAAAAAAAGGTTTTATGCCTTTTCTGTCAAAGACAACTTTGTTTTTTATAGTAAAACTGAAATATGCAGTATTTAGTAATTAGAGTCCTAAAAGATCAATAATGCAGGACACCATTGATTTTAATTATTTAATATTTGTGAGTAATCACAGTGAAATGTTAAATAAAATCCTACTAAATATATTTGGGATCTAAAAGGTCCCCCACTCATAAAGTGATACATTTTTATAAGGGTTTTTTTACTTTTAACACTTAAATTACGAGATCAACTTGAGATATATCTGACGATTTTACATTTCAACTATTATTTTGTTTGTATTATGCTCTTTTGTCAAATGAAACGTTGATGTTTTTTTATGGCAACCACACAATATATGCAATATTTTTTCCACATAAAACATATTTTTAAAGTAATAATTCATTATAACATAGATTTTTAGTCTTTTTTTTTTTTTTTTAGCAATGGCAAAAAAAAGAAAAATAAACAAGGACAAAAGAAAAAAAAAACAGCCTGCATGGCAGCTTTGTGTCAACATTGCAACTTTTTCTTGTTAGATTTCACCTCATTCCACTATTTTTAAATGTTTTTTTTAATTTTTGCAATATTATCAATTTTGCAATTTTTGCAGAATGTGTGGCGGGCCGGTAAACAATTAGCTGCGGGCCGCAAATGGCCCCCGGGCCGCACTTTGGACACCCCTGCTTTAGAGGTGTTAAATTAGCTGCACCGTTGGTTCAAACGTAGGAAAAAAGTAGCGTCTTATAGCCCGTAATTTACGGTATCTTTCTTAAATAAACTGCCGATTACAGTAAAGTGCAAATGAGAAAACAAATTCACCATTTTATTTTTTTAGCGTAAAGAAACATCTCTATGGCTTTAGCTCCAGACTTCTTCTGTTTGTTTGGTATTGTCATTACTGCCACAAGTGGTAGAAAAGTGCATTGCAACTGAGTAACGCTGCTGCCCATATGAATGGACCAAGACTGCTGTAAGCTAGGGAAAATCAAAACATTACTTTAAATGTGTATTTTGGGTGGATTTATAAATGTTTTCGATTTGAGGTTCCACTGCAACGTAAATATGCGTTGTTGTTTTTCTTTCCAGCTGGAGCCGGTGGGGAAAAAGCAGACGTATAATCTTTTCACAAACGCCAGAAATAGAATCAAGTGTCCCACAGAGGTATGAAATCACAAGCTCACCGTTTCCCACACTGTTTTTGTTTATCTGGTGTGCTTAATGTACCTGCAACGTGTATTGCAGGAGCATCCTTACATCTTCACAAAGGTCAACAGTTTGCCCAGTGTGGACACCAGCACCACATCACCACCAACTCACAGCACGCCCACCGCAGCCGCGCCACCAACTTGCCCCGAGGGTGCACCGCTATGGCTGGCTGCAGTGTTGGCTGTTTGCGGCCTCCTCCTGGGCTGGGGCCTCACCTGGCTGCTCTTCACTTGCAAGGCCAAGAGGAGCAAGATGAGGATGAACGCGACAACAGTGGAGATGAAGAGCGCCTTGTTTTAAAACATGGAACACAACCCCCCCCCCCACACGATGGGAAGTCACCTCTCCACACTACAATCACAATGATCACCCTTTAAAATGGCGCATGAATTTACTGCGGCTCTTTTTACTTGATCTCATGGAGATAGTGCAGGTATGCAGAGTCGTCAAATTCAAGTACTGTACAATATCCTGCATCACCCAATTTCACTGTCATTTTTTTCTATTCAAATGTACAAAAAAAAAAAATATTTTATTACAATTATTTAAGTGTTGTAGCTGGTCTAACAACTAAATTGACAACCCAATCAAGACAAATCAAATTAAGTGCCAGTCTTCCGAATAAAATATGAATTGTATTTGTTTTTTGGGTCCAATTCGAGCCTATGTAACAGGCCCGGGGGCCATTTGGGGCTCGCAGCTAATTGTTTACCGGCCCGCCACACATTCTGGAAATACTATTGTAAAAATAAAAAAGAACATTAAAAAAAGTGGAATGAGGGGAAATCTAACGAGAAAAAGTTGCAATGTTGACACAAAAGCTGCCATGCAGGCTGTTTTTTTTTCTTTGTCTTTCTTCATTTTTCTTTTTTTGCCATTGCTCAAAAAAAAAATATAATGACACAAAATCCATGTTACAATGAATTATTTTCAGGGCTCCAATTACTTCAAATATTTCACTTTAAAATGTTTTATGTGGTAATGAATATTGTATATATTGTGTAGTAGCCATATAAAAACATCAAAGTTTTCTTTGACAAAAGCGCATAAAACAAACAAAATAATAGTTCCAGCATAAAATCGACAGATATATCTGAAGTTGATCTCGTAACTTAAGTGTTGAAAGTAAAAGAAAAACCTAATAAAAATGTATCTCTTTATGAGTGGGGCACCTTTTGGATCCCAAATATATTTAGTGATTTTTTATTTATCTTTTCACTGTGATTACTCAAAAATATGAAATAATGAAAATCAATGGTGTCCTGCATTATTGATCTTTTAGGGCTCTAATTACTAAATACTGCATATTTCAGTTTTACTATAAAAAAACTAAGTTGTTTTTGACAGAAAAGCCATAAAACATAATAATAATAATTTGTATTACTTTATATCAACTTGAAGTTGATATAGAGATTTACTGTAAGCGTTAAATAATTTAAAAAAAATAATAATCTGACTTATTTTTAACATTTTAATGACTGAGACCCTTTATGGTCCCCGGGACCCCTAAAGGTAAATTAAATTAAAAAATGCATATATTTTGTTATGGTTTGAAAATGAAAAATATCAAAATGGCCCCCACATGCTTTAATTTTTCCTTGTGCGGCCCTCAGTGGAAACAGTTTGGACACCCCTGCTATACAGCCTCATAGTAAGTTATGCATTTATTTGAATTACCGTATTTTCCGGACCATAGGGTGCACCGGATTATAAGGCACAGTGCCGATGAATGGTCTATTTTCAATCTTTTTTCATATATAAGGCGCACCTATCTGTGTTGGCCCTGTGATGAGGTGGCGACTTGTCCAGGGTGTACCCCGCCTTCCGCCCGAATGCAGCTGAGATAGGCTCCAGCACCCCCCGCGACCCCGAACGGGACAAGCGGTAAAAAATGGATGTATGGATGGGGTATGAACACATTATTTCATATCCTACCCTATCCTAGAAGGCACAAATCCTAGTGTTTCAACATATAGGATTGATATCTAACAGAACTACACTTTGGATTGGTCAATTGTATAATAACATTATTGCGGGACAACTGCACTCTACACACACCCAGACCCACACACACACACACACACACACACACACACAAACACACATGTAGTATATACAGTATATATATATATATATATATATATATATATATATATATATATATATATATATATATATATATATATATATATACAGTCGTGGTAAAAAATGTACATACACTTGTAAAGAACATAATGTCATGGCTGTCTTGAGTTTCCAATAATTTCTACAACTCTTCTTTTTTTGTGGGAGCACATACTTGTTGGTCACAAAAAACATTCATGAAGTTTGCTTCTTTTATGATTTTATTATGGGTCTACTGAAAATGTGACCAAATCTGCTGGGTCAAAAGTATACATACAGCAATGTTATTATTTGGTTACATGTCCCTTGGCAAGTTTCACTGCAATAAGGCGCTTTTAGTAGACATTCACAAGCTTCTGGTTGTTTTTTTGACCACTCCTCTTGACAAATTGGTGCAGTTCAGCTAAAAGTGTTGGTTTTCTGATATGGACTTGTTTCTTCAGCATTGTTCAAACGTTTAAGTCAGGACTTTGGGAAGGCCATTCTAAAACCTTCATTCTAGCCTGATTTAGCCATTCCTTTACCACTTTTGACATGTGTTTGGGGTCATTGTCCTGTTGGAACACCCAACCGCGCCAAAGAACCAACCTCCGGGCTGATGATTTTAGGTTGTCCTCAAGAATTTGGAGGTAAGTGAAAATTAATATCCCCAACAGGGACCAATAAATAAATCTAAATCAAATTCTCCTTTTTCATTGTCCCATTTACTCTCTGTAAATCACCAGTTCCATTGGCAGCAAAACAGGCCCAGAGCATAATACTACCACCACCATGCTTGACGGTAGGAATGGTGTTCCTGGGATTAAAGGCCTCACCTTTTCTCCTCCAAACATATTGCTGGATATTGTGGTTGGCCAGCTCATTTTTTGTTTCATCTAACCACATAACTTTCCTTCAGAAGGTCTTATCTTTGTCCATGTGATATATATATAGATATTTGATCCATCCATCCATTTTCTACCGATTGTCCCTTTCAGGGTCGAGGGGGTGCTGGAGCCTATCCCAGCTTTCTTGATAAGTTTCTTTGAACTATGACAAGGCAAGTTTCTTTGAACTATAGAATAGAATAGACAGTAATTTATTGATTGAATTCAGCACCACAGTTCGCTCTCAATAAACAGTACTACTCAGTGGCCTAGTGGTTAGAGTGTCCGCCCTGAGATCAGTAGGTTGTGAGTTCAAACCCCGGCCGAGTCATGGGACCCATTACCTCCCTGCTTGGCACTCAGCATCAAGGGTTGGAATTGGGGGTTAAATCACCAAAAATGATTCCCGGGCATGACCACCACAGCTCCCCTCACCTCCCAGGGGGTGGGTCAAATGCAGAGGACAAATTTCACCACACCTAGTGTGTGTGGCAATCATTGATACTTTAAACACTTAGGTATTTTTTACATGTGGATAATATAAATACAGTCTATTATACAGCATTATTCACATGGGAATAATATAAATACAGTCTATTATACAGTATTATTCACATTCAAGATTCAAGATTGTTTATTGTCATATGCACAGTTAAACAGTTTGCCGTACAATGAAAATCTTACTTTGCTAGTCCACCCTTCAACAAGTCACACCGTGCTTAGCTAAAATAAAAATAAAAAATGTTATATACAAGGCACAGTGAGTAACATAACATTATTGCACATTCTGGTTCACAGTCAACAGTATAAATATGGAGGTGACATTGGGTCACAGCAGCAGTTTAAAGTGTCTTTAGTGATCAAAGGTGAAAAGTGTCTACAGTGATGGTTCACAGTTCTGGGGTGGTCATGGTAGCTGTCTTTTGTTCAAAAGATAAAAGTAAAAAAGGGGTGGGGGTTATGTACTGAGCAGTTTTAATCACTCGCTGGAGTGCCTTCCTGTCCTTAGCAGCGCAGTTTCCATACCAGACCGTGATTGAGCTGGTAAGGACACTCTCAACCGTACTTCTATAGAAGTTGCTGAGAATTGTGTGTGGCATGCCAAATTTTCTCAGCCTTCTTAGGAAGTACAGTCGCTGCTGGGCTTTCTTTACTGTTTGTTGGGTGTTGTGATCCCAGGTGAGGTCCTCGCTGATGTGGGTCCCGAGGAAATTTAAAGGTTTTCACCCTGTCCACCTCTGTCTCCCCTATGTACAGAGGTGTGTACTGTGCATTATACAGCATTATTCACATGTGAATAATATAAATACAGTCTATTATACATTCAAGTACAGTCAAAAAGGAACATATGCATGACATCATTTGTTGAACTATGACAATACACAAATTAGAAGCAGCTAATTAAATGAACTATGACATCATTTGACATCAGATGTCTCTCCAGAGAGTGGTGAGGACGGCGGAAAAGATCATCAGGACTCCTCTTCCTCCTATCCAGGAGATCGCAAAAAGCCGCTGCCTGACCAGGGCTCAGAAAATCTGCAAAGACTCCTCCCACCCCCACCAAGGACTGTTTTCACTGCTGGACTCTAGAAAGAGGTTCCGCAGCCTCCGAAGCAGAACCTCCAGGTTCTGTAACAGCTTTTTCCCTCAGGCCGTGAGATTCTTGAACGCATCATAATTAAAGAATCCCCTCAACTCCCCCCAAAATGGATTAACTCGCTGGAATAAAAAAGACAATATAACATCCATCCATAAACGTGGACGCATGGGGAAAAGTGCACATATTTATCTGTACAGTAATCTATGTATTTATTTATATATATTTATATATATTTATTTATTTTATATATATAAATGTATATATTATTTATTTATATATGCACCTTATTGCTTTTTTATCCTGCACTACCATGAGCTTATGTAACGAAATTTCGTTCTTATCTGTGCTGTAAAGTTAAAATTTGAATGACAATAAAAAGGAAGTCTAAGTCTAAGTCTAATTTGTTGAACTATGACAAAACACAAATTAAAAACAGCTAATTAAATGAGATATTAATTAAAACAATAGTATTCAAATGACACTTTAGGATTACTGAATTGGAAATGACAAGATATTTGAAGAATATTTTAATGATAAAATAAATCCAGTTGTTGGTAACCGGGTTTACAACAGCGACTCCCAGCGTGCATGAGGAGAAATGCAAGCGGCCAACACTTGTACTCCATCAAAGCGAAGATGGCGGAGGGTGAATTGAACGTGGACAGCCTCATCTCTCGGCTCTTGGAAGGTGAGGAGGATTTAAGGGAAAGCTCTCGAACGTCACAGCGGTTGTGTTGGCCTTCACTCGGACTCGTTATTCTCCGGTTCTCCCGTCCGCTCGCCGCAATTACGTCGCAAAAAACTAGTGGGCTCTCGCTAACGTTAGCCTAGCGGCGTTTCCTTGCCAGCTAGCTCGGAGCCGCTGGTGTTTATAAACAGTCGGCGGGGTGAACGCCTACGTGTCGCCGTTAAAAAACGCGTCGTAAACCGCCTAATAACCGTCTAATACCTACTTTGGTATTTCGCGTTTGGCTTGTGTTAGCGCGGTATATTCCACATTGTTATTCGGGGTATGGAACTAGCGTTACACCGAGAAGGAGTGGCAGTTACGTGTGTGTTTAGATGCGTCCAAATGACTCTGGAACGTTACCAACGTTACTTGTTATTGTTTGTATACCTCGGAACATGTGTACAGTTGCAATATGACACGTTTTCATGTGGTCATTTCTCATGACATTTAGGAACAAATAAGTAGGAGGAAGCAAAGCTTATTTGAACCCTACCACTTTTCGTATCATAGCAATTGGTAACGTATGTTCTAGGCCAGTGTTATTCAACCTTTTTTGAGCCAAGGCACATTTTTTTTGCGTTGAAAATATCCGCAAGCACGCCACCAGCAGAAAACATTAAAAAACGAAACTCCGTTGACAATAAAAAGCCGTTGTCGCAATTGTTGGATATGACTTTTAAACCATAACAAAGCATGCATCACTAAAGCTCTTGTCTCAAAGTAGGTGTACTGTCACCACCTCCTATTTTGGTGACTTTTTCTCTTTTTTTTGGTATTTTCCTGTAGCAGTTTCATGTCTTCCTTTGAGCGATTTTTCCCGCACCTGCTTTGTTTTAGCAATCAAACATATTTCAGTTGTTTTTATCCTTCTTTGTGGGGACGTTGTTGATTGTCATGTCATGTTCGGATGTACTTTGTGGACGCTGTTTTTGCTCCACAGTAAGTCTTTGCTGTCGTCCAGCATTCTGTTTTGGTTTAATTTGTAGCCAGTTCAGTTTTAGTTTCGTGCTGCATAGTCTTCCCTAAGCTTCAATTACTTTTCTTAGGGGCTCTCACTTTTTGTTTATTTTTGGTTTAAGCATTAGACACCCTTTTACCTGCACGCTGCCTACCGCTTTTCCGACATCTACAAAGCAATTCGCATCCGGCTGCTACCTACTGATATGGAAGAGTATTACACGGTTACTCTGCCGAGCTCTAGACAGCACAGACACTAAACAACAACACATCATTTGCAGACTATAATTACTATACTTAATTACTATATTTTTAACCCAAACAGGTGAAATTACATAATCTTCCACGGCATACCAGACTGTATCTCATGGCACACCAGTGTGCCGCGGCACAGTGGTTGAAAAACACTGTTCTAGGCCAGTGTTTTTCAACCTTTTTTGAGCCAAGCCACATTTTTTTTGCGTTGAAAATATCCGGAGGCACACCACCAGTAGAAAACATTAAAAAACAAAACTCTGTTGACAATAAAAAGCCGTTGTCGCAATTGTTGGATATGACTTTTAAACCATAACCAAGCATGCATCACTATAGCTCTTGTCTCAAAGTAGGTGTACTGTCACCACCTCCTATTTTGGTGACTTTTTGTCTTTTTTTGGAATTTTCCTGTAGAAGTTTCATGTCTTCCTTTGAGCGATATTTCCCGCATGTACTTTGTTTTAGCGATCAAAAATATTTCAGTTGTTTTCATCCTTCTTTGTGGGGACGTTGTTGATTGTCATGTCATGTTCGGATGTACTTTGTGGACGCTGTTTTTGCTCCACAGTAAGTCTTTGCTGTCGTCCAGCATTCTGTTTTGGTTTAATTTGTAGCCAGTTCAGTTTTAGTTTCGTGCTGCATAATCTTCCCTAAGCTTCAATTACTTTTCTTAGGGGCTCTCACTTTTTGTTTATTTTTGGTTTAAGCATTAGACACCCTTTTACCTGCACGCTGCCTACCGCTTTTCCGACATCTACAAAGCAATTCGCCACCGGCTGCCACCTACTGATATGGAAGAGTATTACACGGTTACTCTGCCGAGCTCTAGACAGCACCGACACTCAACAACAACACATCATTTGCAGACTATAATTAGTATACTTAATTACTATATTTTTAACCCAAACAGGTGAAATTACATAATCTTCCACGGCATACCAGACTGTATCTCATGGCACACTACTGTGCCGCGGCACAGTGGTTGAAAAACACTGTTCTAGGCCAGTGTTTTTCAACCTTTTTTGAGCCAAGGCACATTTTTTTTGCGTTGAAAATATCCGTAAGCACACCACCAGTAGAAAACATTAAAAAACGAAACTCCGTTGACAATAAAAAGCCGTTGTCGCAATTGTTGGATATGACTTTCAAACCACAACCAAGCATGCATCACTATAGCTCTTGTCTCAAAGTAGGTGTACTGTCACCACCTCCTATTTTGGTGACTTTTTCTCTTTTTTTGGTATTTTCCTGTAGCAGTTTCATGTCTTCCTTTGAGCGATATTTCCCGCACCTGCTTTGTTTTAGCAATCAAAAATATTTCAGTTGTTTTTATCCTTCTTTGTGGGGACATTGTTGATTGTCATGTCATGTTCGGATGTACTTTGTGGACGCCGTCTTTGCTCCACAGTAAGTCTTTGCTGTCGTCCAGCATTCTGTTTTTGTTTACTTGGTAGCCAGTTCAGTTTTAGTTTTGTTCTGCATAGCCTTCCCTAAGCTTCAATGCCTTTTCTTAGGGTCACTCACTTTTCTTTATTTTTGGTTTAGGAATTAGACACCTTTTTTACCTGCACGCTGCCTCCCGCTGTTTCCGACACCTACAAAGCAATTTACTACCGGCTGCCACCTACTGATATGGAAGAGTATTACACGGTTACTCTGCCAAGCTCTAGACAGCACCGACACTCAACAACAACACATCATTTGCAGACTATAATTACTGGTTTGCAAAAAAATATTTTTAACCCAAACAGGTGAAATTACATAATGTCCCACGGCACACCAGACTATCTCACGGCACAGTGGTTGAAAACCACTGTTCTGGGCCAGTGTTTTTCAACCTTTTTTGAGCCAAGGCACATTTTTTTCATTGAAAAAATCCGGAGGCACACCACCAGCAGAAACCATTAAAAAATGAAGCCGATATTGACAATAAAAAGTTGTTTTCGCAATTGTTTGATATGAATTCAAACTATAACCAAGCATGCATCACTATAGCTCTTGTCTTAAAGTAGGTGTACTGTCACGACCTGTCACACCAAGCCGTGACTTAATTTAAGTTTTTTGGTGTTTTCCTGTGTCTAGTGTTTTAGTTCTTGTCTTGCACTCCTATTTTAGTGGCTTTTCCTGTTTTGTTTTGTAGCAGTTTCATGTCTTCCTTTGAGCGCTATTCACCGCACCTGCTTTGTTTTAGCAATCAAGACTTTGATTAAGTTTTGCGGATGCTATCCTTCTTTGTGGGGACATTGTTGATTGTGATGTCATGTTCGGATGTACTCTGTAGACGCCATCTCTGCTCCACACACCGTAAGTCTTTGCTGTCGTCTGCATATTGTGATCACGACAAACCATCGTCGTCGTTACCGACATCTACAAAGCAATTAGCTACCTGCTGCTACCTACTGATATAGAAGAGTATTACACGGTTACTCTGGACAGTACAGACACTCAACAACGGCACATTATTTGCAGATTATAACTACTGGTTTGCAAAAATATTTTTAACCCAGTTAGGTGAAATCACATAATCTCCCACGGCACACCAGGCTGTATTTCATGACACGCCGCGGCACTGTGGTTGAAAAACACTGTTCTTGGCAGTGTTGGCGCTAGGAATTTAGGGTTAGGGAACCCCATCAAGTCATAAAAATGGGGTCCCACAGTAAATGTTTGTGGTCCCACTGTTTTGTAACCGTTTTGACAACAAATGATAAATGTATGCATTATCCTGTTATATCTCACATTATATATTGTGTTTTGGAAAAAGGTTGTCATAAACGTTACTTAATTCATTAAAAAAAATAATACAAAAGAAAACAAATTTGTATGCATATATACATTTATTCAGTTATAAACATTCATTCACTTTTTTTCCTTCATGGATCTAAACTTTACCGCTGCCGGTAGTTTTTTCTATATTTATATTTAATAAGTTGTAGGTGTATTTATTTCAGTATAAAAGTGTAAAAAGTTGTTTGCTTCTGTCATGAAATTATGATAATCGTGTGCCAGGTCATACATACATTATTTATGTAACGCTTAAATCTCTAGAGTCTACATCAACTTCAGATTTATCTGTCAATTCTAATTCTAATTTATTTTTTTATGTTTGTTTGTTTTCTGCCCCTTTTGTCAAAGAAAACTGTTTTTTATGGCAAACGCACAAAAATATTTTTCAAAGTGGAATATTTGATGTGAAGTAATCCGATTCTTGGATAAGTCAATAATTCATAAAAACATTAATTTTGATTCAATATTATGTTACTTTTGACACCCCTGCTATAGATAATAAAAAATTAAATCTTATAAGTCTATCGATAAAAAGCAGAGCCTGGCGACGCATGCGCGTTTATCACCCGACTTTTAACAAACACAAGAAAAAGAGAGCACATTACTCCTGTTTTAGCCTCCCTCCACTGGCTGCCTGTGTCTTTTAGAGTCCATTTTAAAATTATCTTGTTTTTAAAACCTTACATGGTCTTGCCCCACCTTACCTCTCTGAGCTGCTCCACCTCTATGCCCCCACCCGGTCCCTCAGGTCAGCTGATTAGCTGATCCTGGAGGTACCCAAATCCAAGCGTAAGCTCAGAGGGGACAGAGCCTTCTCTGTTGCGGGCCCCAAACTCTGGAATGATCTTCCACTCCATGTGAGACAGGCCCCTTCTTTGGCTATTTTTAAGACCCTTCTTAAAACCCATTTTTATTCACTGGCTTTTAACCCAGCATGAGACTTTAAACTGTTTTTAACCTTTAACTTTTTTAACTGCTTTTTATCTAACAAAATTGTTCTTAGGGTAATTTTGTATTTGCTTTTTTAATGTGTATTTTACTTCTGTTTTAAATTTTATTTTTTAGTCTGTCCTTTGCCTTTATTTCTTTGTGGTGTACAGCCCTTTGTTTTTCAACTGTGGTTGTTTTTAAAGGGCTTTATAAATAAAGTTGGTATGGTATGGTATCATAAGGCACAGTCAGCATCTCTGCTTCAGTAAGCAATGATGGTGATGACCTCACTGTCAGCGATGCGAGCGACACTTGCTAACTTGACAGCCACTTCTCCAAGAGACTCCTTTAGAACACTCCTCGCACATTAACACTTCAAAAGGCACATATTTTCCCCGTTTGTTGACCTGCAAAGTATGTTTCTGGGGTGGAGGAGTCTGGTCTGGTGCTGGTTAGCTTGAAGCTAACAGCTAGCCTGTCTCCATCCTCGAACGATGTTGATCCAGCAGGAGATAAAAGTGAAGTTTCCATGGACTCACAAAGCCTAAAACAACTCATTTACTGGAGACATGGCACAGGATGAAGCTAAAAAGGTTGACTTTACACTCACCTCATTCTTGCTTTTGACAGCTCCTCGCGGTAAAGTTGTCCGAGTGCAAACTGAGGCAGTATTTGTGATTGATAAAACTTTCGGCGAATCAGAATTTACGACTAACAAAAACGCAATAAACGGAGACGGAAATTTGACCCGGCAAATATAAACAAACAAAACACAGGCGGAAAGCGATAATCGATAAAAAAAACAAGCAAACCAGAGTTTTAACCCGAAGAAGGCAGGGTCGGTAAAAAAAAAAATCTGCGTCCCACCGGAAATGCTCATCCTTTCTGATTTCAATGCGTAAAAAGCCACAAAAAGTGTGTTAACGCCTACACTGTCTTGGGGTTTGCAACGATTAGTTTTAACAATAATTTGATTCGATACAGAATTAGTGGTTGCAGATACGATCGGAATGATTCAGTGAGTTAAAATTGATTCAGTAACTTTATTAGTAAAAAAAAAAAAAAAAAAGCAGCGTTAGTGTGAAATAAATACTGGACACTGCAGTTGAAGTTTCCTATATTGCTGTTATTTCTTAAAAGGGAATTAGGTATACATAATTATGGATACAAACAAGCAGTAAACCATTAATGGGCGATAGATTCACATTTTATTTGAATAAAGTGCAACCAACACTTTCGGTTTAATTAACATGAGGAAACACTTTTCAACGTTCAAGCAATTTACAACAAAAGTACAGTAAGCAACATTTTAACAGTAGATTTACCTGCTAAATAAAGTTCCCAGATTTGGCCATACGGTATCTGTTTTCCTCTGTGGCATCGCCGATGAAGGACAGCGTCCCAGGTGTGCGGAAGCATGTATCCATGCTCCCTCATCCCTGCTGATGGTGTTGGCCCCTGCTTCCTAATTCCCATAGCCTCATTGACCCATCGTTTGTATTTGTTAATCATGAAATTACTTTTCCTTGGCTGCCAGTTGTAGTGTTGTCGCATCATGTTGTGTTACGGAAGTCATCGCGTCGCTGTAACTAACCAGCTCCGTTGTCACTTCTGTTGTATGGGCTGGGTCCTTTGTGGCTTAACGTCCTTAATATTAAAATTGCTGAACTTGATATAAAGTCTGACATTCTTAAACTCGATGTTCTCCTCTTTCTAGTATCAATAAAATGGATCAATCCCTCTTTAAAACGATCTTGGATCGATACCTATCTTCTGGAAGGCAAACTTGTCGAACACAGATCGATGTAGTTGAATCTAAGGAGTATAAATCGATATATCGATGAATCGTTACACCCATATTATGATAGCTTTCCGTTTTCATTTCATAAGATAATTTATGTCAAAGAATTCTAAATACAACTGTTCTCTTAAATAAATAGTTTGTTCAGTTAGGATTCACATAATGAGGTGAATAATATCTCTTTTTCAATAAAGTTCACAATGTCTATCAAAATTCTTCTTGTACTTTGTAAACATTTGTTGTTTGAACAGCCTCTTAAAGTGTATCATATTAGTACATAGTGCTGCGCGATATGGACGAAAAAGTATATCAATATATTTTTACTTAAACTCGATATTCGATATATATCTCGATATATTTTCCGGTGATTCACTGAAATCGAAGTGAATGACAACTGTACTGTAAACAGTCAGTGGGACTTTTATTAACCCAGATAGTCAAGATGGGTATTAACAGCACAGAAAATAAACTGTTTAAGTCGCACAGAATGACATAACATAAATAAAATAGAAAAATATTATTTTTATTTAAAATAACATAGCTGTGCAAATAAAACAAAATGTTTCAAACTCAGAACATGCCTTTTTTTGCCATACCAGAATATGATGAAGCGTATGTAGCACTTGGCTTCACTGGATCCACGGTGGGAGACGAGGAAATACCGGTGTGTTGTTTTCTTTAATGTTAATAAGCTTACAATGTTATGCAGAGGTATACTTATATACTAATTTTATAGACAAATTATATTATTTTTAGTCATGGTGGAGAGTATTTTCTTCTTACTTAGCAATGGGAGGGCGCAACAGAAAATATTTGAGAAGCACTAGCTAATCCATTACATAATTTAATTCCACATACTGACTGATATGCTAAATGATTTAAGTGTTATAAGTGTATTCTAATGTTTTAAGTTAGATTTTTCTCTAAGGTTATATTTCTCCTCTTTTATTGAGAAGAATTGTTGTACATTTTTGGGTAGCAGGTGATAGTTTGCTTTGTGCATAATTGTAACTGTTTACAAATGCATTGAACTGAATTTCAATATTTTTTAATCAATAAATAAAGGGTTGGTATGTTCTCTACATCCAACATTATGTATTATTCTAACTGACCTTTTCACTTAGATGTTCACTTAACTTCAATGCTTCTGTGACGTTTACAGCTAATGAAAAGGTTTTTAACATTTACAAAGAATGTATGTCACGTTATCCGTTTGGATGTGTTCTTCATTACATTGTTTTGACGTCGGCCGTGTCTTTAAAACATTTAAATTCCAGCTTTTGGAAAACGTTTCAGATGTTTTCCAGCTCGTAAAAACCTTTGCACATCTGCATTATTTACAAAAAGAAATTTAATGTAACAATGTAAACCTTCATCGTTACATAACTTTGATATCATATCTACTAGGGTTGGGCAACAAGGCTGAAAACTGTCGATCTCACGATCCACTCTTCCCTCACTCGTGAACAAGACTCCAAGGTACTTGAACTCCTCCACTGGGGGCAGGGTCTCCTCCGCAACCCGGAGATGGCACTGCACCCTTTTCCGGGCGAGAACCATGGGCTCGGACTTGAAGGTGCTGATTCTCATCCCAGTCGTTTCACACTCAGCTGCGAACCGATCCAGTGAGCTCAGCTCTCAAATGTAACCGTGCTCTGATTATAATCCCATCCGCTATCAAGGCAAAAAGGAAAGAAAATGTCAACACAACCATGGAAAACACTTAAACAATCAATGTTAATACAATTCTACAATCAATTTGAACACTTAACTGTAATCTCTTTAAAATGGAGGTGCAAATATAAGGAATATGTAAAAAATGCTTTAATAAATAGTGCAAAGTGTGAAAATGTAAACAAAGAGAAACCAGAGAAGAACTATTTTCTGCAGATTTCATGCCAAGAAGTTACGGCTGTGCTATAAGGAGTGAGTGTGGCTTAATTATTAAAGAATATGTTGAGAATGGATGCTAAGAATGTAACATTAATATGATGGAGCTTTTTCATAAATGTATTTGTGATGAACGGGAAACAAAAAAACAAAACAGA
This sequence comes from Entelurus aequoreus, assembly GCF_033978785.1. Lineage (NCBI taxonomy): Eukaryota > Metazoa > Chordata > Actinopteri > Syngnathiformes > Syngnathidae > Entelurus > Entelurus aequoreus. Next base: position 17,445,116 of record NC_084733.1, on the reverse strand, counting down.
ACAAAATAATGTACAACTGCATGCATAACACATTAGTAGTTTTTTCTGTTTTTATTTTGTAAATACTCTGAGATATGTGTAATAACCTTTTAGATTCTGCCTATTCCATTTTAGACTGTATGTATAAAACATGTTTTCTCGTTATCTGCCAAATGTTTAAATGTCTGTGTAAATGAAACTTGAAACTTGAACTTGAAGGTGGTGTGGTATTACCGGTCTTGGTGGGGCGGGCGCCCTGCATAATTTACACAACACATTAGACTTACTATCGTGTTTTTTAAAACCCAAAAAGCTGATGTGACTTTTGCTGTTTCATTGACAATTAATTCGCTCTCTGAAGCACACATTTTTAGTATGTTTTTTCACGCCATGCAAAGAATCAACCGTGAGACAACAACATGGCGCAACCAAATAGATAGTTGATACTCTTACCTAATTGGCTGATAGCGTGTCACTCCCACTGAGCAGTGATCACTTCCTGCGTTGCTCGGTTACCAGAGAGCGAGTGTCTTTGTTCATACAACCAACCTTGCTTTGCAACTTTCGACAGAAGAAAAGAAAATCTTGAACGTTTTGTTGAACACATTTTTTGTTCACATTGATTATTATTATTATATTGTCTACCGCAATATATATTGATATACCGTATAGGGACAAGCGGTAGAAAATGGATAGATACGCGCGCACATAGGTACTTGTACACATTCACTCTACAAACATACTTATTCACATACTGTACATACACAAGCACATATACACTCATGCATATAATCACGTTTCATCAAACATATATTAACATTCCCTGTGGGGAAACTGGGTGAAACACGGCACACTGATTAAGCTTAACTTATTTTTACTGTAACAATGTACAAGGTTAATATAGTTTGCTTCTCTTTACTCTCCTCCATTCACCTACTTTCTTTTGTAATTCAAGTGTTCATTACATATATGTATTGTTGCATTTGCAACAATTGTATTGTTGACAATAGAGGTAATTATTATTATTCATTATCAATAGTGCTATTTCTATTGGTATTTTTATAGATTCATCTGTAGTGCTATAATGTTAATTTTCATGATATGATGATATATATATTTTATTTTTTTTTAAATTTTATTTCAAATATGCAAAAAAAACCAAGAGCAAACCTGATCCAATACAGTGCTATAGCCTTAACAGCCATTATAACAAAATGAAAACAATGGAGAATAAAAAAAGAAAATGAACAATGGACTTTCTTTTCTTTTTATTTCACATGTTTGAAAAGGAGTGAGAAGAAGTTTACACTTGTTCATTTTCATTTTTGTGTTCTTAATATTTACTTCACTAACCGCTTCTCTGCTATCATTTTCATATCATATTTGTACATATAGTATTTGCTGATGTTGTGCTGTCGTTGTTTGTGTCTATGTCTTATCTCCCTCTTGTCCGATTTCCACCTCTGTCTTCTTTTTCTTCTTCTTTCTGTCCCTTCCTGCTCCGGTCCGGCTGGCCCAAACATTAAATACATCTATTTAATAAAGTCAAACACAAAACAGGCAACAAAAGAAGTATCCCACACTTCTCTTTTGTAAAGTAAATCTGTACAGCAGATATAGACATCTACATCAACAATTTGATTTGCCTGAGTGGCTGGACAGGACAAAAAATATATATGCATATATTAAGATGGTGCTTCGGATCACCCCCAAAATCGGATCACTTGTTCCTTACTGCGTTTATGACATTTCCTTAAAGATTCATCACAGTACTGTCATAACTTTTTGAGTTATGTTGCCAACTAACTGACAAACAAACCCGAGCAAATACGAAACCTCCCAGGGGATGTAAAACTGGGTCGTTATGTGAACCATTTTAATATTTAACTTTTAGGTGAGCAACATGGGCATGTTTGCTAACTTGGGCAGCCAGTTGTTAAATAAAAAATGTTATAGTGGGACGACCAGATTGCAAGCAAGCAGGGTGTTAAAGCAACAACAAAAAAAGAATATGATTTGCATCTCTAGTTTATCTTCCTAATAATGTTCCCCTAAGAGGTCGTTTCTGAGTGGTGGACCAAGCAAGCCACTTTGGCAACATAAAGTGTCCTTGGCACACTTTGAAGCAGCAGGAAATAAAATGTGTTTTATTCGATGCAGTTATTTTCACTGTGGAAGTGTCAGTGCTGTGATGAATGCACATAGACGGCAGCATTGTTAATACTTTAATGATGAAGAACAGCCAATGTGTCATGTTGTTTTTGCCTGTTGTGTGAATGGAGTGTTGTCTTGTAAAGGAGGCAGCATCTTCAGTTGAATAAATGAATCTACCCAAATAACAACCACAGTACCACGAACATCCATTTTTGTTTATAGCCGCTAAATTAGTGTACGGTTTTATTTGAGGGAACTGGTAAATAGAGCTATTAAAGCTGGGACTTTTGGCTGGTGAATAAATGCCGGGTCCTCCTCCGTATCGCCACAGTTCATAATTATATAAAGAATATGTTATCTTTATGGAGAATTACAGTGATTTTATATTTGGGGAGTGAGTTTAATGATGCGTTGAGTTAATATACTGTACATTCAGAAGGAAACACCCTACCATGTTGTCCAGTAGAGGTGGGAATCTTTGGGCACCTCACGATTTGATTCCGATTCTTGGTGTGATGATTTAATTCAGAATCGATTCTTGATTCAACCCGATTTTTGTAATATATTTATTGTTATATACATTATAATAAAACCTTTCCAGAACAGGTTACAAAAACTCATCTTGGCTGCTGACTATGGCTGGGCGATATGAACCAAAAGTGATACTGTGGTATTTTTAGTTCGAATGTATGTTCGATATGTATCAGTATATATTAAAAAAAATCGTTCAAAGGACTTAAGATTGCCTCAGTGTTGTATGGGTAGATATGCAGTGTTGAGAGCTCTCAGATTATTTTTGTTGTAAGTAGTAATGTAATGTTGTGTTTATTTTTTTTAAAGTAATGGGTGAGCCATTACAATGGCAAAGCAATTTTTGTTCATTTTGTTTATGAATGTTAGGTTTACAGCGCGGGGTAGATGGAGCTTCTACTCGCTAACTGCGGTGAAAGTTGCTGGCTGTTAAGTTAAAAACTACTTTTCAGCCACCCAGCCACTTCACTAGTGTCCGCCCTGAGATCGGTAGGTTGTGAGTTCGATTCTGAAACCCCGGCCGAGTCATACCAAAGACTATAAAAATGGGACCCATTACCTCCTTGCTTGGCACTCAGCATCAAGGGTTGGAAGTGGGGGTTAAATCACCAAAATGATTCCCGAGCACGGCCAACAATGCTGCTCACTGCTCCCCTCACATCCCAGGGGGTGGAACAAGGGGATGGGTCAAATGCAGAGGGTAATTTCACCACACCTAGTGTGTGTGTGACTATCAGTGGTACTTTAACTACAGTACCTTAGTCTGCACAGGCTATGGGGAGAGGCACTTTTAAATTGAGTTGTAGTTCAATATTTGACACACCGAGAAAATTGGTGTATGTTTAAATAAAGCTGCGGTCACTCACTAAAAGCCAAATGCAGTCGCTGACCAAAGCATTGTATCACACCCGAGAGTCGAGAAGTCGGTACCGCACGCCCTCTTTTTTAAAAAGTTTGATGCGCAGCTGGTCATTGTACGTTAGAGATGAGCAACAAGCGAGCTGAAATGGACAAAGGAAAGTCTACCTTACGGAAATATCAGGTTCAAAGCTGTGGCAAGTTCTCCGGACAAGAAAGGACTATTTTGCGCTGTGACCAAACACCTGCATCGCGCGTCGAAAGAGGTGGATGGTGCTTCACTTCCGTGTTCAGATTACGATTAAGGTGCAGTGATAACATAACATTTAGATTGTTACTGTTACATGTTTAGTAGGTAAGATGACATAAAAGCTCAACAGAAATGAAAGGCGTCGGCGGGATGGCGATAGGAGACTTTTTCTCTTGAAAACAGTCGGATCCGACATCAAAACATGTCAGGACACTTTCTCAAAACAATCACACACTTTTCCGGTTTCAAAATAAAAGCGCTACGCTATACATCCAGTTTAACTACATTTAGGGTTTCTCCTTAATGTACGGCTTCATATTAGCCGCCACACCTAACAAAATAAAGTAATATGATGTATTGTAGCGCCCAGGAGGAAGCAAACAAAGTCTGACTTTCTTTTTAGCTTTTATTGCCAATTTTATGCTAACAACGGGCCCAATTCCAACAAGTATTTCCGTGCACCCACGTCTGCCTCCTTGTTTCACTTCAAGACACACATTTGTTCATTCTCCGCCGACACTGTGTTCAAATACCATGGGAAAAATGATCACCATAACACAATAACATAACAAAACCGATGTTGTGATGACGTACACCAGGGGTCACCAACCTTTTTGAAACCAATAGCTAATTCTTGGGTACTGATTGATGCGAAGGGCTACCAGTTTGATACACACTTAAATAAATTGCCAGAAAAAGCCAATTTGCTCAATTTACATTTAACTCTGTTATTATTAATAATTAATGATATTTACACTTAATTGAACGGTTTAAAAGAGGAGAAAACACGAAACAAATTTTGAAACATAGTTTATCTTCAATTTCGACTCTTTAAAATTCAAAATTCTACCGAAAACAAGAAGAGAAAAACTAGCTAATTCGAATCTTTTTGAAAAAATTAAAAAAATAATTTATGGAACATCATTAGTAATTTTTCCTGATTAAGATTAATTTTAGAATTTTGATGACATGTTTTAAATAGGTTAAAATCCAATCTGCACTTTGTTAGAATATATAACAAATTGGACCAAGCTATATTTCTAACAAAGACAAATCATTATTTCTTCTAGATTTTCCAGAACAAAAATTTTAAAAGAAATTCAAAAGACTTTGAAATAAGATTTAAATTTGATTCTACAGATTTTCTAGATTTGCCAGAATAATTTTTTTGAATTTTAATCATAATAAGTTTGAAGAAATATTTCACAAATATTCTTCGTCGAAAAAACAGAAGCTAAAATGAAGAATTAAATAAAAATTTATTTATTATTCTTTACAATAAAAAAAATGTATTTACTTGAACATTGATTTAAATTGCCAGGAAAGAAGAGGAAAAAATGTAAAAGGTATATGTGTTTAAAAATCCTAAAATAATTTTTAAGGTTGTATATTTTTTTCTAAAATTGCCTTTCTGAAAGTTATAAGAAGCAAAGTAAAAAAATTAATGAATTTATTTAAACAAGTGAAGACCAAGTCTTTAAAATATTTTCTTGGATTTTCAAACTCTATTTGAGTTTTGTCTCTCTTAGAATTAAAAATGTCGGGCAAAGCGAGACCAGCTTGCTAGTAAATAAATACAATTTAAAAAATAGAGGCAGCTCACTGGTAAGTAGGGATGATGTTTGATAAGAAATTATCGAGTTCGAGCCTGTTATCGAATCCTCTTATCGAACCGATTCCTTATCGATTCTCTTATCGAGTCCAGATAGGTTGTTGTATATGGGAAAAAAAACACACAATATTTGGTTTAACAAAAGCTCACTTTTATTTTATAAGAAAACAATTTAATCTAATAAATAAATAAATATTGACTGTTACCCCCCTAAAAAAATAAAATAAAATAAATAAATATTGACTGTTGTTACCCAAAGTATATTAAGTGGGATTTTTTCAGAAAAACAAATATATAAATGATAAATGATAAATGGGTTATACTTGTATAGCGCTTTTCTACCTTCAAGGTACTCAAAGCGCTTTGACAGTATTTCCACATTCACCCATTCACACACACATTCACACACTGATGGCGGGAGCTGCCATGCAAGGCGCTAACCAGCAGCCATCAGGAGCAAGGGTGAAGTGTCTTGCCCAAGGACACAACGGACGTGACTAGGAAGGTAGAAGGTGGGAATTGAACCCCAGTAACCAGCAACACTCCGATTGCTGGCACAGCCACTCTACCAACTTCGCCACGCCGTCCTACAGTAACACAAAAGCAACCTGTCTCTGTGATCACTATAGGTGTATAAATAATAATATAGTGTTAAATAAAATCAGGCCCTTGGGCACAAAACTGAAAATAATACAGCTCTCCAAAAAGTGCACTTCTGCTGCTATTTGACAGAACTGTTTGTTATGATGCTTTGACATTTTTGCACTTTATTTCTTTATTGAAAGAAAATTCTATGAAGACAAAAGTTCTTTGCAAATGTGGATACAATGCTAAAAAAATGAAAAGTTAAAGCTAAAAAAAGAAATACACTTTGAGTTAACATTATTTCCTTATATGGGGAAATATGTTATGAGCTAAGGAATATAACAACTACACTACCCAGCATGCAACGGGAGTGACGAGCATGCGCGGTAGCCCCGAAAAGTGTTGTTGCATATCGTCCCCCGGCAGCTAAGAATGAGCACGCTGTGAAAGTAAACGTCAAGAACTCAGCCAACACGCCTCGTCTGCATTATTTATAATTAGACAGACAACACATATACAGTGTGATTTGGTTTTGTTTACAAGGAAAGAAAAACGAAAGTTAAAAAAGGGAGATGTCATATATGTATGTGCTGCGCTTGCTTTAAGAACGTTGTGACAGCTGCCGTAAAGGAGGTACGTTGCTAGCCTGGTTGCTATGTTTCCGGTTGGTCGTAAAAGTGTTGGTCATGTGTTTGTACCCTGCTCAAATCTCTCAGTAAAGTTATTCATTGTAATGACTGAGCTACGTGACGCCATTTCTTGTGATGTCCAACGGAGCATTTCTGGTCGGGACGGGATTCGTTCCCAGGGATTCGAATAAAGAACCAACTCTTTTTCTTTACTATAGTGGTCTCGATAACGGGTACCGGTTCTCAAAAAGGGATTCGAGTCCGAGGACTCGGTTCTTTTCTTATCGAACAACCGAGAAAACCGGTTCCGAGTATCATCCCTACTGGTAAGTGCTGCTATTTGAGCTAATTTTAGAACAGGCCAGCGGGCGACTCATCTGCTCCTTACGGGCGACCTGGTGCCCGCGGGCACCGCGTTGGTGACCCCTGACGTACACTATACGCACGGGGTTGTCTAAATGAGGCAGCGCGTCCGTGCTGTGTACGTACTTTAATATATTTGAGATATACCCGCGGACAGCGATCTTCACAATTTAAGATGACAGTGGCCGCTTTTAATGACAGAAAGGCTCCCAGCAACACGAAGCAAGTGTGACGTCAGACTCCCTTTTCGTCATGCACATGGCGCGACAGAAGTATCCACACAGAGTCGCCAATAACACCAAAAATAGATGCTAGATTTGTTGCCAGTCCGTTTCTTGAAAGAGTGACTACAGGGATTACAGAAATCTCTAAAGAAAAAAAAAAATCTCAACAAAGTACATTGTATAATAAGCAGCAACAATTTAAAAATAGAACAAAACCATATTATGTTTGAAAACATATATATATATATATATATATATATACATATATATGTATATATATATATGTATATATATATATATATATATATATATATATATATATATATATATATATATATATATATATATATATATATATATATATATATATATATATATATATATATACATATATATGTATATATATATATATATATATATATATATATATATATATATATACATATATATGTATATATATATAAACGATATATAAACATACAAGCATATAAAGCCGCTGCCTGACCAGGGCTCAGGAAATCTGTAGAGACTCCTCCCACCCCCACGAAGGACTGTTTTCACTGCTGGACTCTGGAAAGAGGTTCCGCAGCCTCCGTAGCAGAACCTCCAGGTTCTGTAACAGCTTCTTCCCTCAAGCCATAAGACTCTTGAACGCATCATAATAATCCCCTCAATTCCCCCAAAAAACGGATTAACTCGCTGGACTATAAAGACAATATAACATACATCCGTAAACGTGGACGCATATGCAAAAGTGCAATATATTTATCTGTACAGTAATCTATTTATATCTGCACCTTATTGCTCTTTTATCCTGTACTACCACGAGCTAATGCAACAAAATGTTGTTCTTATCTGTACTGTAAAGTTTAAATTTGAATGACAATAAAGGAAGTCTAAGTCTAATATATATGTTAATACTATACTTAATAATAACCAATTTTTTGTAAATGTATATTCACATTTTTTTGTCTTTTTAAAGAATACATGCATCACAGCAAATATAAAAATATCGAAATATCAACCCTAACCATGTCCCCACCGCCACAGGTATTTTTAAGGAAAACCCAGACATTAAGAAAATAAAAATGTCTTACATTACGATCAGGCTTTCTCAGAGATGTTTGTAATGTATTCTGTGATATTTGCGTCTAAAGAAATGCTCGCACATCATTTGAGGAATATGAGGCCGGGTGGGGTGGTGGGTGGGGGGTTTCTGGCCGGCTGAAATATTGTGTAAATTCTTTTATAACATGTTCTGGTTTGAGTCCTCAATTACAGAATGATTAGCAGGCTTAATATTACATTTTATTAAATAATAGAGAAGGTTAAAACATTGTCATGCAGTAATATTAAGACCATTAACTGTGCAACATGTAACACGATTTATTGCATTCATTTATTTCTAGTATGTAAGTGCAGCAAGGATGCAATTACCCACAATGGAATTTAAAAAAAAACTTCTCAAGTCAGAAGGATTTAATGTTAACAAGCATAGAGAACATTGTGTCCTTCCACATGTGCGTTGGAGCAGTTGCTTAGTTTATGATGCTGGCAAATCTGCGTCATTGTTTTATTTTAGCCTTTGCCCCGCGCTGTGTTCTGACCAAGGTAATCTCTTTTAAAAGTGCCAGAGCTTGCAGGAGTGCTAGTACATTTATTCTTTAGTGATATGTTCGTATGTGAAAAAGGGTATGTGTCTATGATTGACAGTTATAATTGTGCCTTTCTTCTTTGCACTGCAAATTGACGCTGCTTCACACCTGAAGGTCCTAACAATATAAAAAAAAAGTACATGAATTGATATAGACAAAGTTTAGCTGGCGGACTAAAATCTATTTTTCACACAAATTTGTGTTAACTAGTTAGCAAGGTAATCTTCCCGAGTTGAGATTGCATCCCCCAGATGTCCGACATCTTACCTCCGCTCTAACTGCTTGCGTATCACAGAAGTACCGCCATAAAAAACAAGGTATTCATGTCTTAAACAAGACTATGGTAAAATGTTCCCACACTTAACATGTTTTCACCAGCGATGTTGTTGCGATTGGCCGCGCTGACTTGCTTCTGTTTGGTAAAGCATGAGTAATGACTAGGGACGGGTACCGAATCCGGTACTTTTTTGGCACCGGCCGAATCTCGCCGGTCGTACCAGGCACCGTTTCACGTGAAATCTAACAATGCCATGTTTTGCTACCGGGTTTGCGTGTTACGTCACGCCGGTTGCTGGGCACTTCGGCACTTGTCGATTACTCCAGCAGCATAGAGAGTGGACTCAAAAAATGCTCCATCATAAGTAAAGCTCCACTTTTCATAAAATGCGCTAGCTTGATGCTAATATAGATTGGCTTTGCTATTGACATGGTACTGATTAGCATCAGCAATTTCACATGGCGATTTCAAACCTCCAAATTTGTTAATGAAAACTACAACTAACTTAAACTTAGACAAACTTTATTGATCCACAAGGGAAGTTATGTTAACACTTTTTAGGGCACAAAACCCCCCGACACCGTAAATTATACCGTATTTTTCGGACTATAAGTCGCAGTTTTTTTCATAGTATGGCCGGGGGTGCGACTTATACTCAGGAGCGACTTATGTGTGAAATTATTAACACATTACCGTATAATATCAAATAATATTATTTAGCTCATTCACGTAAGAGACTAGACGTATAAGATTTCTGAGATAGGCTCCAGCGCCCCCCGCGACCCCGAAGGGAATAAGCGGTAGAAAATGGATGGATGGGATTTAGCGATTAGGAGTGACAGATTGTTTGGTAAACGTATAGCATGTTCTATATGTTATAGTTATTTGAATGACTCTTACCATAATATGTTACGTTAACATACCAGGCACGTTCTCAGTTGGTTATTTATGCCTCATATAACGTCAGCCTGTTGTTCACTATTCTTTATTTATTTTAAACTGCCTTTCAAATGTCTATTCTTGGTGTTGGGTTTTATCAAATAAATTTCCCCCAAAAATGCGACTTATACTCCAGTGCGACTTATATATGTTTTTTTCCTTCTTTATTATGCATTTTCGACAGGTGCGACTTATACTCCGGTGCGACTTATACTCCGAAAAATACTGTACACTACCGCCATTTAACGTTTTGGACTTGAAACTGTAATTGCAACTTAATGTTATACTTGCAAATTAGACTCAGAATTGTGATAATTAGGCATGTAAAATGTCAGTGAAAACACGGAAATCTGCATTTTTAAACGTTAATTTTTTAGTCAAAATATTATTTCCGTGTTTTTTTAATGAAATATTGTAACGTGTAAGGACGGGAGTCAAAGGAAGAGTGTGAAAAGATGGCGCTAATTGTATTAATAACATTCAGACTCTGTTCTATTATCAGCAATCGAGCTGATACACAGTACAGGCCAAAAGTTTGGACACACCTTCTCATTCAATGTGTTTTCCTTATTTTCATGACTATTTACATTGTAGATTGTCACTGAAGGCATCAAAACTATGAATGAACACATGTGGAGTTAAGTAAAGTTATAGTGCCAAAGATTGTCACACACACACTAGGTGTGGCGAAATTATTCTCTGCATTTGACCCATCACCCTTGGTCACCCCCTGGGAGGTGAGGGAAGCAGTGAGCAGCAGCGGTGGCTGCGCCCGGGGATCATTTTTGGTGATTTAACCCCCAATTCCAACCCTTGATGCTGAGTGCCAAGCAGGGAGGTAATGGGTCCCATTTTTATAGTCTTTGGTATGACTCGGCCGGGGTTTGAACTCACAACCTACCGATCTCAGGGCGGACACTCTAACCACAAGGCCACTGAGTTGTGTACTTAACAAAAAAATGTAAAAGAACTGAAAACATGTTTTATATTCTAGTTTCTTCAAAATAGCCACCCTTTGTTCTGATTACTGCTTTGCACACTCTTGGCATTCTCTCGATGAGCTTCAAGAGGTAGTCACCTGAAATGTTTTTTTTTACTTCACAGGTGTGCTTGAAGCTCAGTGATTTATTATGCCGGTCCTTGATGACGATTATACGATGATCAGATCTTGCAGGACTGACTAAACGGTTCATTGTGTCCCATCCTACTTTTCATGTCACGTGATTGAGAGAGAGCCCATCCCAGACACTTTTTAGGCCGTAAAATACGTCTTTGCCCGTTATCTCTCGACTTTGCCAGCTGCTGACGCGAGAAAACTTTTAGCAGATTCTAATCTTCACATAGTAAAAACCTGCACTCAGAGCGATGGCCCAGCAGTGGCACTAAGCTCCACACTCACTACAACCACACACACACAGCTTAAGCTCCAATGTGTATAACAAGTGATGCTGTGTGACCCATGTCGTTCTTTGTGCCCCAGTGAGGGGATGTCGCCCGGGGAAGATAGTCCAGATGACCGAGGCAGAGGTGCGAGGCCTCTGCATCAAATCCCGGGAGATCTTCCTCAGCCAGCCCATCCTGCTGGAGCTGGAGGCCCCGCTCAAGATCTGCGGTCAGTGTTCACTCTTTTCCTACGGTAATTGTGGTTGGTATTGCTCCACGTCAGGCCTATAGGGGGCAGTAATGTGTAAAATTCCTCAAGCAACTGCAGTCAAACTGATATTCGCCATACACAGGAGTTTCCATTCATTATAAGTAAGCATTGTTAGCCTGCAGTTCCCCTAAAAATACATTTTGCTGGATGGTGGTCATGGTCTTCTACCAATCTTTCTCAAATTTACAGACAAGGGCATGTACCATTTTTTTTTTGTGGTGATTCGGCTAAACCCCTTAAATTATTATATTTTTTCCCCCCAGAAAATACGAATACGTTTTTCTGTACCGGTACAGTGTTTCCCATAAACTGCCAAGATACCTGTGGCGGTGGGGGCGTGGCTATGGGCGTGGTCACCATGACATCATTGAGTAATTTGCATGATTTACTACAATGATATGATTTTCTCTAAAAAGGCTCAAAAAATGTATACTTACTAATTAATAATAACAGTTTTGTTTTAAACGTCCATCCATCCATCCATTTTACAATATAATTACAACACTTTATGTACATATTTATATACAGATTTGAACAATAAGTTATTCACTGAAGTATATTTATTAATTGTGGTTCTTACAAAAAATATATCTTATAAAATATAAAAGCTAAAATGTCTCTTAAAGCTCTGCCCCTTTAATTAGTGCATACTAAATAATTTAACTTTAGCCTACTACTACAACCATATTATTTACCAGCAACATATAGTGAAACAGAGGCAGAGGTGTCCTGCCACAGTCAGTAACAAATAAACAGAAAACAGTAGGGACGGCGTGGCGAAGTTGGTAGAGTGGCTGTGCCAGCAATCGGAGTGTTGCTGGTTACTGGGGTTCAATTCCCACCTTCTACCTTCCTAGTCACGTCCGTTGTGTCCTTGGGCAAGACACTTCACCCTTTGCCTCTGATGGCTGCTGGTTAGCGCCTTGCATGGCAGCTCCCGCCATCAGTGTGTGAATGTGTGTGTGAATGGGTAAATGTGGAAATACTGTCAAAGCGCTTTGAGTACACTGAAGGTAGAAAAGCGCTATACAAGTATAACCCATTTATCATTTATTTAGTAGTGGTCAAATACAAATAAGGCAACAAGAGAAATATCGTACACTTCTCTTTTGTAAAGTAAATCTGAACAGCCTATATGGGCATCTACATCAACTATATGATTTGCCTGAGAAGCTGGACAGGAAGAAAAAAAAAAAATTATTTGTGGCGGACGTAATTCTTTCGTGGTGGGCCGCCACAAATAAATGACTGTGTGGGAAACACTGCGGTACTTTGAAAATATTATGTAATCAGGCAATGAAATGCTATGAAACACATTGTTAATTTTAACTTCAGTTTTTAGTTTAGATTTAGTCAGTCTTTTGATTGATTACTAAATGTATTTTAGTTTTAGTCGTATTTTAGTCATTTAAATTGATCAGCTAAATTTTAGCTGACTAAAATTACAGTAAATTAAGTCGACTAAAATATAAAGAATAACGCATCTTTGAAGTTGTTTTGAAACCACTTTTATGAAGGTTATTGCAGAAAAACTAAATTCACAACAAGACCTCTACGCCATGAATATATCAATAGGTACAGTATATTTCACACTAACCTTACTGTGTGTTATTATTTTAAGCTAAAATTAAGCATTTTTAACAAATGTTAATGTATGACTATAACGGTCATATGAAGAACCAAACTAGTTTTATTATATATTGTGTATACCACCAAGGACTGTTTTCACTGCTAGACTCTAGAAAGAGGTTCCGCAGCCTCCGAAGCAGAACCTCCAGGTTCTGTAACAGCTTCTTCCCTCAGGCCGTAAGACTCTTGAATGCATCATAATTATCCCCTCAATTCCCCCCAAAAATGGATTAACTCGCTGTAATATAAAGACAATATAACATACATCCATAAACATGGATGCATAAGCAAAAGTGCAATATATTTATCCGTACAGTAATCTATTTATTTATATCTGCACCTTATTGCTTTTTTATCCTGCACTACCATGAGCTAATGCAACAAAATGTCGTTCCTATCTGTACTGTAAAGTTTAAATTTGAATGACAATAAAAAGGAAGTCTAAGAAGTCTAAGTCTAAGTATAGTGCCTATCCCAGCTGCATTTGGGCAGAAGGTGGTGTACACACTGGACAACTCGCCAACACAGATAGACAGACAACATTCACACTCACATTCACACACTAAGGCCAATTTAGTGTTGCAAAACAACCTATCCCCAGGTGCATGTCTTTGGAGGTAGAAGGAAAACAGAATACACAGAGGGAACCCATGCAGTCACGGTGAGAACATGCAAACTCCACACAGAAAGACTTTGGGTTGTTCATAAGAAATGTTTATGTGTTAACTAAAAACACACCAAAAGCTTTTCACAAATAACACGAGGTAAGATGACTTCAGGCAGAAAGCAGCACTGTAAGTCTAAATGTGCTGCGCCACAACAAAACTAACACTCTATACACAAGCACACACACACACAGGAGTTAGTCTATTTCTTTTGCTGTAGCTCGGAGTTTTCTTATATAACCAGACTGCATCACAGTGCCTGCCTGGGTCGCTCTGTGTCTCGCACACGCACAAACACACAGACGTACACTCTCACACATGGCCTCCTCGTGTTTGTCACTGCGAGGGACACATACACACATGCAATGTCTTTACATCATTCAGTACACCTCCTGAAAGCACTAAAGCAAGCATTTTCTGGGCCACAACTATCACTTTTTGGCTCCAGAAGTAGTCATTCCAACAACATAGGCTGTTAGGGTGTGGCTTGATATTATGTCATTGGTCTAGTGGAGCAGTTATGTTATGTACTCAGGGTATCTGCGGGGTCTTAAAAGGTGTGATATGCAATCATTAGAATTAGAATTTAAATGATACCTACGACGATTTACCTCTCCATTTCAAACACTTCCTTGTGGTCTAGATCAGGGGTCTGCAACAGGGGGGTCCGCGGATGTACTCCAGGGTGGTCGCAAAATATTTAGACTTACACTTAGACATTAGACTTAGACAAACTTTAATGATCCACAAGAGAAATTGTTCCATGTTACATGATTTGACTTTTTCATATATATTATTTTTTCACAAATGTAAATGTTATTGAATACACTAACATTGATTCAACACACTGCAGGCTTGTTTATAAATGGTATTGGCATTAACCTCACTGCACCTTGCAGTTTTTAATATCCATCCATCCATTTTCTACCGCTTATTCCCTTCGGGGTCGCGGGGGGCGCTGGAGCCTATCTCAGCTACAATCGGGCGGAAGGCGGGGTACACCCTGGACAAGTCGCCACCTCATCGCAGGGCCAACACAGATAGACAGACAACATTCACACACTGGGGCCAATTTAGTGTTGCCAATCAACCTATCCCCAGGTGCATGTTTTAATATAAAACATAAAATGTATTCATGTTAGCATTTAAGATAGCTAATGATTAGCATTTTAGTTGCCGGCTAGCAATTAGCGCTGTAGTTGCCAGCTAGCGATTAGCACACCATTTGCCAGCCAGCAATTAGTGCGCCATCTGGTGGCGAGCTATTAGCACTCTACTTCCCAGCAAGCGATTATTGCTGTAGTTGCCAGCTCGCTATTAGCAGCACTAGTGCTAATATTAAATACAGGGTTTCCCCCAGGTTGCTAATGTACTTGTGGCAGGTGGGGGCATGGCTAGTGGCGTGGTCAATATGACATCATCATACAATTTACATAATCAGTGATGATGCATAATTTCTTTTAAATAACTAAAAAAAAAAATGTAATGCATACATTTAAAAACAAATCTGTTATTAGTAATTAGTATTAGCATATATTTTATTGTTTTGCTCTATTTTTCAATTGTTGCTGCTTATTGTACAATAAACTTCTCCAATCCTTTTTTGTGCGTTTTTTAATCAAAACAGACTAGCAACAAATCTTGCATATGTTTCTTGTGTTATTGGAGACTCTTTACTTCTGTCGTTCCATATCCGGGACGAACAGCAAGAGCTGTAGTGAGCCTGACGTCTCACTTGCTTGGCACTGCTGCTCCAACCTTTCTTTCCTTATTTGTACAGTGCACATTTTGTAGGTCGCTGTCAGCGGGTATACCTCTTCTCGGATATATTATAAGTACGTCCATAACTAGGGATGATGTTTGATAAGAAATTATCGAGTTCGAGCCTATTATCGAATCCTCTTATTGAACCAATTCCTTATCGATTCTCTTATCGAGTCCAAATAGGTTGTTGTATATGGAAAAAAACACACAATATTTGGTTTAACAAAAGCTCACTTTTATTATATAAGAAAAAAATAAAATCTAATAAATAAATAAATATTGACTGTTACCCCCCTAAAAAAAATAATAAAAATAAATAAATATTGACTGTTGTTACCCAAAGTATATTAAGTGGGATTTTTCAGAAAAACAAATATATACAGTATCACAAAAACAACCTGTCTCTGTGATCACTATAGGTGTATAAATAATAATATAGTGTTAAATAAAATCAGTCCCTTGGGCACAAAACTGGAAATAATACAGCTCTCCAAAAAGTGCACTTCTGCTGCTATTTGACATAACTGTTTGTTATGATGCTTTGACATTTTTGCACTTTATTTCTTTATTGAAAGAAAATTCTATGAAGAGAAAAGTTGTTTGCAAATGTGGTTACAATGCTAAAAAATGAAAAGTTAAAGCTAAAAAAAGAAATACACTGTATTGAGTTAAAGGGAAAGATGTGATGTTATGAGCTAGGGAACATAACAACTACACTACCCATCATGCAACGGGAGTGACGAGCATGCGCGGTAGCCCCGAAAAGTGTTGTTGCATTTCGTCACCCGTGAAAGTAAACGTCAAGAACTCAGCCAACACGCCTCGTCTGCATTATTTATAATTAGACAGACAACACATATACAGTGTGATTTTGTTTTGTTTACAAGGAAAGAAAAACAAAAGTTAAAAAAGGGAGATCATGTCATATATGTTGTATATATATGTATGTGCTGCGGTTGCTTTAAGAATGTTGTGACAGCTGCCGTAAAGGAGGTGCGTTGCTAGCCTGGTTGCTATGTTTCCGGTTGGTCGTAAAAGTGTTCGTCATGTGTTTGTACCCTGCTCAAATCACTCAGTAAAGTTATTCATTGGATTATATTGTTTTGAACTTTATTATTCCATTGTTTTTCCTGCTTTCGCTATCTGCGCCTAATGACTGAGCTACGTGACGTCAATTCTTGTGATGTCTCAAGGGGCATTCTGGTCGGGACGGGATTCGTTCCGAGGGATTCGAATATCGAACTAACTCTTTTTCTTTACTATAGTGGTCTCGATAACGGGTACCGGTTCTCAAAAAGGGATTCGAGTCAGAGGACTCGATTCTTTTCTTATCGAACAACCGGGAAAACCGGTTTCGAGTATCATAACTATCCATAACGCAGACATGCCACTTCTGCTCCAGATAATCGCGTCATTACAATTTTTGTTTTAACAGTGCCGTTTCGATGATCAAAGACTTTTTTTCGGTGGTCAAATTTTCGGTGCATCACTATTCAATAATGCGCATATAATAGGCTATATATTCATACAATATATTACTTTAATTTGTTTTCACATGAAAAAAAACACATTTTTAGGGTGTGGCGTATTTTATTTTGCCGTGCAGACATATCTCTCACACACTCGCAGACACACACAGTCAAACACTCACACACACAAATTTGCCGTCATCCAATCACCAGTCAGGACTCAGCCTGTATACATTCAAGGTTAGGCATGGGAATTGATAAGATGTTTACGGTTTTGATTCCACTTTTTTATTCTGCTTAACGGTTCTCTTATCGATTCTTATTTGAGCAAAAAAATAGGTGGATTAGCATCAATTCAGTTTAGTGTAGGGATAACATGACCTCACAAAGCCTACATACAGTAAGGTCTTAAGAGGCAGATTTAACAAAATAAATCTTGTGGAAATTACGCAAAAATGTAACATTTCGTAACAGGTGATATTCACTTTTTAAATGCATTATTTATTATAATTTTGATGATAATGACTTACAGTTTATGAAAACCTTCATTTAAAAATCTCAGAAAATGTGAGGATTCAAAAACGGTAAGCTACGATGATCTAAATTATAACAAAGGCTTGACATATCTCACTTTGCATGTAATGAGTTAATATCACATATCACATTTGAAGGTAATTTCTGACACGAATGGACTTGTACACAATATTAAAATTTTTTGAGTTTCACCTGTATAATGGAAATGACTGAGTGAAAATGTTAGAGGAAAACATACAACTTTTTTCTGACTACAATTAAACATTCACCTACCGAAAATTAGGAGTGTGTACTGCAGCGAAGTGATGCAAGCTGTTGACCACAAACTCACTTGCTGCTCGGTGACCTTCATCTACCGGCAGACAGAACTGGAGCGAGTACTGCCTGCCTCAGAGCCAATCGGAATCTGTTTCTTGTCATGCTCATCTAAATGAGCAGGCATTCATTTCATTTTAACAAATAATAGCGCTAACATGATAGGCGGTGAGCTAGTACTTGCTCTATTCAGATGACTCGTTAGCGTTACTGATTGCTGGGATGAGATAGGAGCGGTTAAAACGCGACTTTCATTTATAATTATTGCATGCTGTGTGTTCAAAATATTTCAGCATATTGCTCGTATGTCCTCCTCTTGATGAAGTAATTATTAAAAGTAGCGCTGTTACAATCTTTTCTTGTCAAATGTAGTCAAATTTAGTTTGTTCTGTTAGTTTGTTAGTTTGTTGAGACATTTTGCGATCTGACGTCACTCCACATGTTGTGTAATGACATCATCCCCACCCAGAAGAATCGTTAAGGGAACAGTTTGAAAAAATGGCAAGCGATTCCAAGGAATTGATTGAAACTTTTATTAGTAGATTGCGCAGTACAGTACATATTCCGTACAATTGACCGCTAAATGGTAACACCCAAATAAGTTTGTCAACTTGTTTAAGTCAATTCATGGTAAATCATGATACACTGGGAACCGGTTCTAAACGATTCCCATCCCTATTCACGGCCTTATAGGCAGTTGGAAATTATAGAACCTGTTTTCCTTTTAAAAAAAGGGCGCATTTACACCACTGTAAAAAAAATAATTCTCCCACAACAAGGAGGCTGAAGAGCTGCAGGTGTGCCAAACCTGCTCAACTGTGACAAGCAAAGTGTGCTTGGAATATACAACGTCTGAGTTTGTCGAATCATCTCCCCATCCTGTCCCCAGGCGACATCCACGGGCAGTACACGGACCTGCTGCGGCTCTTCGAGTATGGTGGCTTCCCCCCAGAGGCCAACTACCTGTTCCTGGGCGACTACGTGGACCGAGGCAAGCAGTCGCTGGAGACCATCTGCCTGCTGCTGGCCTACAAGATCAAATACCCCGAAAACTTTTTCCTGCTCAGAGGCAACCACGAGTGTGCCTCCATCAACCGCATCTACGGCTTCTACGACGAGTGTGCGTCTTAATAAAAACACAGACACACGCTTGAGTCATCATACAAACTGCTCATAGGCTTTTGTGTTTGCACTCCCACCAGGTAAGCGCAGGTTCAACATAAAGCTGTGGAAGACCTTCACAGACTGCTTCAACTGCTTGCCTATTGCTGCTATCATCGACGAGAAGATCTTCTGCTGCCATGGAGGTATAAATGCTCCTCCAGCTCATCTTCAACGACTACTTTTCTTACAGAACTGAAGTCAAGCGTGTGTTGCAGGACTCTCGCCTGACCTGCAGTCTATGGAGCAGATCCGCAGGATTATGAGGCCAACAGATGTGCCTGATACAGGTATGCATTTGTTTTCAGATGTTATGTGAGGACATAACCGTTACACAACATCAGTGCAGTGGTCCATGATAAAAATGGATTTAATCTGTTCCAGAGTTCAACTGTTTTAACTAGAGATGTCCGATAATATCGGCCGATAAATGCTTTAAAATGTAATATCGGAAATTATCATTATCTGTTTCAAAAAGTAAAATGAATGACTTTTTAAAACGCCGCTGTACGGAGCGGTACATAACCGGTAAAACACGAACGTAGGACATACTTGCCAACCCTCACGATTTTCCCGGGAGACTCATGAATTTCAGTGCCCCTCCCGAAAATCTCCCGGGGCAACATTTCTCCCGATTTCCACCCAGACAACAATATTGGGGGAGTGCCTTTAAGGCACTGCCTTTGCATGCCGGCCCAATCACATAATATCTTCGGCTTTTCATACACACAAGTGAATGCAAAGCATACTTGGTCAACAGCCATACATGTCACACTGAGGGTGACCGTATAAACAACTTTAACACTGTTACAAATATGCGCCACACTGTGAACCCACACCAAACAAGAATGACAAACACATTTCGGGAGAACATCCGCACCGTAACACAACATAAACACAACAGAACAAATACCCAGAACCCCTTGCAGCACTAACTCTTCGGGGACGCTACAATATACACCCCCCCGCTTATTACTGCATCAGTTATAGCGGATTATGGTTATAATTATTTGTAATAACAGAAGGAAACACCACCCAAGGCTTCCTTATTCTTCGCGGTCTTCTCTGTCGTGCACAAGTTGCAGACATTCTTCATGTATATTTGAAACATTTGTCCATCTTACACATTAATTTATGTTCCAACACATTAACCCCTGCACATTAAAAGCCCTGAAGAGAGTGATCTATAGCGCTTATTTTTGTTTGCTTCAACATCTCTAACATGTAAATGCTGCCTCATTGCTAGGTCAGCATTGCTAATAAAATGTGTTCTAAATTGTCTTACCCTGAGTAAAGGTTGAATAAATATAAAGAAATACTTTTCTGGGGATGTTGTGGGCATTAGACAGTCAGAGCTGTGCATAATTCACAGATTGGTTGAATTGGTGTGATTGCGACATTGCAAATTTTTGGAGAGACTAATACGAGCATTACTGTAAATCTGTGTGAAAGAGGCTAATATTGGCAGCAGCTTGAAACTGGAACAGATTAATTGAACATTTCAGAGAAGATATGGTGAAGACTAACAGAACTATCCAAACTCCTGATGTCCAAAGCTTTATGTTGAGAACACATTTCACCCCGTCCTTTTGTCACATTCGCCGTTGTCTTTTGCAGGCCTCCTTTGCGACCTCCTGTGGTCGGACCCAGACAAGGACGTGCAAGGCTGGGGAGAGAACGACCGCGGGGTTTCCTTCACTTTCGGCGCCGACGTGGTCAGCAAGTTCCTCAACCGCCACGACCTGGACCTCATCTGCAGAGCCCACCAGGTAAGCCGGCAAGGCGTTCAAAGCTTTGCAGCGGCGTGGGCGGATTTGGATGCCAGCTGGAAAGAAAACTCGCTGCCAATCGATTGCTGTGGGCGTTTGGAATGATGTCACGTGTCGTCTTTTGTAGGTGGTGGAGGACGGATACGAGTTCTTTGCCAAACGCCAACTGGTTACTCTCTTCTCTGCACCCAACTACTGCGGGGAATTTGATAACGCGGGCGGCATGATGAGTGTTGATGAGTCGCTCATGTGCTCCTTCCAGGTACACACACACACACACACACACACACTGTATCTTACAAAAGTAGGGATGGGTACTGAACCCAGTACCTTTTTGGCAACGCCCGAATTATGGCAGTCCGATTCACATAAAATCCAACGGTGCCATGTTTTGGTACCTGGATTGCTTGTGTCGTCATGCCCGGTTGCCGACTCAGCCCTTGCCGATCACTCCAGCAGCACTGGGAGCAGACTCAGTCAAACTACCTGTAGATAATGTTGCAACTTTCAATGCAAAGTATTTGACTCAAAAAAACACTCCAACGTAAGTAAAGTAAGGCTCCATTTTTCCACAAATGCGCTACCTTGATGCTACTATACATTGGCTTTGCTATTGACATGTTACTGTTCAACATTAGCGATTAACTTTTGAATTTCAACCCCTTCAAATTTGTTAATGAAAACTACAACTAAGATGCACGTTAAACAGCTGGTGTGTAATTACATTATTTACAATATTGACACTTTTTAGGGTGCAACAACAGACGGCATAGACTGAAGGGACCAACACACCATAAACTATACACTACTGCCATTTAACGTCTAAACTGTTTTCAGATGTGTGAACATGATTGCACAAGGGTTTTCTAATCATCAATTAGCCTTCTGAGCCAATGAGCAAACACATTGTACCATTAGAACACTGGAGTGATAGTTGCTGGAAATGGGCCTCTATACACCTATGTAGATATTGCACCAAAAACCAGACATTTGCAGCTTGAATAGTCATTTACCACATTAGCAATGTATAGAGTGTATTTCTTTAAAGTTAAGACTAGTTTAAAGTTATCTTAATTGAAAAGTACAGTGCTTTTCCTTCAAAAATAAGGACATTTCAATGTGACCCCAAACTTTTGAACGGTAGTGTATGTTACTGCATACGTCAGCAGACTAAATTAGGAGCCTTAGTTTGCTTACTTACTACTAAAAGACAAGTTGTCTAGTATGTTCACTATTTTATTTAAGGACAAACTTGCAATAAGAAACATATGTTTAATGTACCCTAAGATTTTTTGTTAAAATAAAGCCAATAATGCAATTTTTTGTGGTCCCCTTTACTTGGAAAAGTACCGAAAAGTGTCTAAATAATTTTGGTACTGTTACCAAAATATTGGTATCGGGACAACACTATACCCCATACCCTTCATTATGCCCACTACTCCTACATGCATTGAGTCATTGGGACAACACTATCTTCACGGGAACGCACAAAAAGTAGGGATAGGGCTAAAAAGTAGGGCGAGGACGTGTATTAAGATTGGACATAAATCTGTATTGCTATACAAGACACTGACTACTCCAAAGTACATCCAAGTTGACTTTGTAGTATTGTCCCCTGAGAAAATGGCCTGTGAGATGCCGTATGTTGTGGTCTAATGTTACTTCCTGTCGTTTCAAGATCTTAAAGCCCTCGGAGAAGAAGGCCAAATATCAGTACGGGGGGGTCAATTCTGGTCGGCCAGTCACTCCGTCCCGCACCACTCAGGCCCCCAAGAAGAGGTGAACGTACCACCTTCTGTGCACACAGTAACCCCAACACCACCTGGCTTATCGGAATACTCGTCCTCCCTCCCGACTCCACTGACAGCTCTTTTCTTAATGTGTACATACATTTGCTGTGACCAATCTTTTTTCTGCCTGTTTGTTCATATTTTTGATATTATTAACACTTTATTGTGGTTTCTCTCTGTTGAGGTATTTTGTTTTTAATTTCCTAAAAAGGACAAAATAAGTAGACCTATTGCCTCTGTCACTCATAACGGTTTTTGAAATAGCCGACATGAATAACACAATAAATACGCTCACGTTGTGTATTACGTATATTTAAACTACAAAAAAAAAAAAATACTCCACACCCAGTATTGACATGCTCCTCTATAATCTTCTTCGTCATGTGGTGAGAAATGCATTTATTTGCTGGCATTTCAGGAACTCAAGTGCTCAGTAATAGTCACCGGTCAGTATTTTTTTTTAAAGTATTTTTTTTGCAGCATATTAATGCAATATTTAGTGTTGCACAAAATGTCGTCCTTTGGTGGCTTTGAGGCAAAAATGTCCATCCTCTTCCTTCTTCCTCGTTATTTTTTGTTGTTGTTTTTTTTTTTTTTTTTTTTTTTTTACAATGTGCGTGTGGGTGCATGTCTCGCATTGCTACGTGATTGTGGCGCCCCCTGGTGTGTAGCTACAGTAGTGCAGCACCAAGTAGGCGTCAAAAACAACTCAAAGTAACTGCAAAGATCCTCCTGGTTCTTAAAAAAAAAAACAGCCTCAAGCCTATCGCAAATGTGTTCTGTTATACAGTTTGGATATTTCTCTGCTCAGTTTCTGTTTGCTCTAGTCACAAACTTTAATTTATTTCATAAAACAATCTTCGTTACGACGATGACACGGAATGAGTGAGGTGTTTAATTAAAAGTTTTTGCAATTTGTACAAGTTTGAAAGTCCTTAAATGAATAAAATATGTGGATGGAAAGTCTAAAAAATTGTTTTTTCTGTGTCCTGCTTTTCCTTGCGAGGGTCACAGGTGAGCTGGAGCCTACCCCGCACCAGTCAATCCCAATCACATAGACATGGTTGGATTGGCTGCAATTTAGTGTCTAATTAATCCAACATGCAGGTTTTTGGGACGCTAGTCCACTGCGCAGAGGGACCTCAATGGGGGTTAATTTGTCTTTTTATTTAGAAAGTTTTTATTTTATACTGGATTTATGTAACATAATTTTTTGTGTTTGAATCTTTGAACTGAATATTTTTATTTTACATCAAATTATGCTGAAAATGTAATACTAATTTTAAAAAAAAAGAAGTAAAATACAGTGTGTAAAAAATTGTGGGTATAAAGATTCAGTGCAGAAATATTTGCTGCTTTCAAAACATAAAACCCACTTCCGGTAAATTAAGACGGAGGCTATCCATCCTGTCAGAATTTTGCAAGACCCTTGTCACGTGACTTCAAACGTAACACCTCAATGGCTGATTCTGCGTCAGGAGCGATTCTATTTACCGGAAGTGAGGTTTTATTTTGTTAACTTTTAAATAACAATATAATAAAGACATTTACCAATGAAAAAAACAATATCCATGTATTGTATACATTAACAAGAAATTGTAGCACAGACAAAGAAGAAAAACAAAATAAATAAACGTGTGGGGATAACACTTGAAGAATAAAATAAAAAGCAAATAAAAGTATCAAGCTATACTATTTGTTCTTAGATGGTAATTGTTTTTGTTTTTTTATATAGAATGGGGGAGGTTATCATGACCTTTTTATGTTTTATGTTTCTTTTGGTTTTTTAATGTTTTTTTTGTGTTTTTCATTTTCTTTTTTTTTTTCATTTATTTCAGGCAATGACATAAAAAAAGCACAAAGTTGACAACACATAACATAAACTAATACAGTGCAAAAGGTAATGTACAGTATGTAATGCATGATTGTATGTTTTATGTTTCTTTTGTTTTTTTAATGTTTTTTTTGTGTTTTTTTTCTTCCATTTATTTATTTATTTCAGGCAATGACATAAAAAAAGCACAACGTTGACAACACATAACATAAACTAATACAGTGCAAAAGGTAATGTACAGTATGTAATGCACGATTGTCCAGTTTTGCCTGAAGGGGAGTGGGAAGAAGATAAGTTGTTTATGTTTCATTATTAGTGAGTTATGCAATTTTTTCAATTTAGAATATAACAAAAACATATTTAGTTTGCATGACATTACTCTTGGATTTTTAAATATGGAATGTTCCATATTCCACAGTTTGACTGCATTCTCAAAGTCTTCATGAAGTTTACAATGCAAAAACAAGCAGTTCTTCTTTGAAATAAATCAAAACATGTATTGTCAGTTCCGGACAGAAGATAATAAATACCTGGGAGATGTGACATTCAAAAAACATATTTTTCAACATGACAAAATGAGTACTCCGGAGAAACATCCTGGATGAATTTGGATAGATGAGTTGTACGGGTAAAATTTGTGAATTATTTAACACGTACATCTTGAACGTTCTTTGGGATGATAAATATGTTTTGTTCAGTACAGTTTTTTTCTGAAATCAATATGATTGAACGTGAGTGAGTCTTTAGTTTTGAAGCAACGAATATTTCTGAACCGATTTCTTTTTTTAACACTGAATTTTTCAACAAAGTATTTCAACAAATTAAAATTTTAAACACACGAATTTTGCTCACAAACTTTTATTCAATTGATGAAAAAAAAAAACAGTTCACAAAATTCAAACGCAAAAAATTCAGTTACGTAAATTCAGTGTCTGAAAAAGCTTTTGTTATTAAGACACAAATTAACCTCTTCTTTAACGTGTTTTCAAAAATAAGATGGGAAATTAACATACGACACTTAAAATATATAAATGTGTGATAATATGATATAGAAATGTGACATTCATAAGTAGACTAAAAGTAGAAAATAAAAGATTGATAATACAAATTGTGAGTGAACGGACACGTGAGGGTGTAATACAAACGTTCGACAATAGAGGCGCTGTTTATGGAATTACTTATTTTCAACAGCCGTTGTACAGTATATAGGAGTTACGTCACATCCGGTAGGTCTGGTTTGATACAAATACGCATTTGAAGTGCTCGTCACATCTTAATTTTTATAACATATAATATATGTTATAAAATATATATAATATATATAACATAACATATTAATAGTTAATCTTGGTCGAGTGACACTGTCACACTCGATGGCAGCCTTCCCTTCCAGCTGTTTGCTGTTGTGACCGCTCCAAAGTTCACCAATGCAGGTAATGTTGACTTTAAAAGATGTTCTTTCGGTTTGGTGACGTTGTGCTACAATACGGTTGTTATATATTAAGTTAATTCGGCAAATGACGCTATAACGTTCAACTGTTCTTTTTGCCTTGCCAGCATTTCAAAGCTACTTTCTATTTCTTTTTAAAACAATTGTCCCAAATAATAAAATAGTCGTGTTTTATTCCAGTAGATATGCAGAGTTTAATTGTAGGCTTCGTATCTTTAGCGTATTACAAAAGCGGTTATGCTAGGTATTTTATTTTGAAGGACACCGTTGCGTAATTCCGGTAATAACGTCCGTCGGTTATTGAAAACAATTTGCTGTTACCATTCTCTGTGTGTGCGTATGTGTTGTATTTAAATAAGTACTATACAACATGCTTTTGCCGTTGTTCATGATGCAGGAGAAGAGAGCAACAAAGCAACGTTACCGCTTTCGGTTTTTCAAAATAAAGTGGCCCCAAAACAACAACAGACTGGCTCGTTAATATAGTTTTTCTTTTCAAGGAAACAATTACTAGTATCAGTTAATAAATCGATGTGGCTCAGAATAATTTACACAAATGTTACTTTATTCATAGGAGTTATTCTGTAATTTTGACTATAGATATATATTTTTGTCATTGTACACATATTCCACAAGGCGGAGTCATATTTCCATACTTTGACAGTGACTAAAAGTTTACATTTTCTCACAAAACACTGTAGCACAAGAGCTTTTTGACAATACACGGAATTACACAAACTAAGTAAGAATAAAATGCATTAATGGATAACAATATAAATACAACTAGAATAAAAATGAGAAGATAATTAAAATGTAAGTAATACAATTTGTACCATCAAGGCTGGTGTGTGTGTGCGTATGCTTAAACTACTATATATCAGCACAATGAACCCAAAAAGAGAGACTAAATAAATAAATACATTTAAGAAAATTATATTTTTTTAAAAGTATACATGTATTCTGTATATTATTATTTTTTACTTAAAAATAAATTGATTTACTGGAACTGCCCTTTTTTTATTTTGCCTATAATTCACAATCCTTACGTAAGACAAGCACACATTTTTTCTTTTTCCTTCAACATCACTGATTACTACTACTCACTGCAGACTTCATGAGAGACAAACATCACTTACTGTACAACAGGAGTGTCAAACTCATTTTAGCTCAGGGGCCGCATGGAGGAACATCTGTGCACGCGCGGGCCGGACTATTAAAATCGGGGCATTAAAACAAAAAAATAAAGACAACTTCAGATTGTTTTCTTTGTCTTGCTTTGGCCAAAAATAGAACAAACACATTCTGAAAATATTACAATAAAAATATAGAAAAAAATTCCGGCAGCGGTAAAGTTTAGATCCATGAAGGAAAGAAGAAAGTGAATGAATGTTTATAACTTAATAAATTTACATATGCATGAAAAATTGTTTTATTTTGTATTATACTTTTTAATGAATTAAGTAACGTTTATGACAACCTTTTTCCAAAACACAATATAGAATGTGAGATATAACAGGATAATGCGTACATTTATCATTTGTTTTCAAAACAGTTACAAAAAAGTGGGACCCCAAAAATGTACTGTGGGACCCCACTTTTATGACTTGATGGGGTCCCTGGCACCAACACTGATGGAGTATTGGTGCGTGCAAAACAGCAGCAGGCGGCTGTGGCCTGCGGGCCGATTCTAATACTAATCAAAATATCATTTCGGGGGCCATAGTTAATTAATTCGCGGGCCAGATCCGGGCCGCGGGCCTTAATGTTGACACCCCTGCTGTACAATGTATTCCTGTTTAAATGAAGAATGACACATAATACTTGCAAAGGGTTTAAAAAATAAAAGTTGGTGCAAAACAGCGTCTTTCTCGCCATCTACGGGTCAAAATTGGATGTCAAAGTTTACCAACTTCTCATTTTATGTCCACATCATTTTGCTATCAAGGTAACAGGCATGATTTATGATTTACAATTAACTTGTATGAGCTATAGGTTGATTGGCAACACTAAATTGGCCCTAGTGTGTGAATGTGAGTGTGAATGTTGTCTGTCTATCTGTGTTGGCCCTGTGATGAGATGGCGACTTGTCCTGGGTGTACCCCGCCTTCCGCCCGAATGCAGCTGAGATAGGCTACAGCACCCCTTGCGACCCCGAAAGTGACAAACGGTAGAAGATGGATGGATGGATGGATAGATGGAGCTGCAGCTCACCAAATAAAGATGTCGTTACAGCAGCTTAAGGAAGTTACCTCTCGGTGACAATGTGCCGCTAAAAGTAGGTCCTTAACGTTGGCGCTTATAATTTTGCTAATACTTGGTTAGTATTCAAGTCACGGCATGTAAATGGAGTATTGTTGGCACTTTTTGGGTGTTTATTTATTGTTTTTTATTGCCGTGATACAAACCCCGTTTCCATATGAGTTGGGAAATTTTGTTAGATGTAAATATAAACGGAATACAATGATTTGCAAATCCTTTTCAACCCATATTCAATTGAATGCACTACAAAGACAAGATATTTGATGTTCAAACTCATAAACTTTATTTTTTTTTTGCAAATAATAATTAACTTAGAATTTCATGGCTGCAACACATGCCAAAGTAGTTGGGAAAGGGCATGTTCACCACTGTGTTACATGGCCTTTCCTTTTAACAACACTCAGTAAACGTTTGGGAACTGAGGAGACACATTTTTTAAGCTTCTCAGGTGGAATTCTTTCCCATTCTTGCTTGATGTACAGCTTAAGTTGTTCAACAGTCCGGGGGTCTCCGTTGTGGTATTTTAGGCTTCATAATGCGCCACACATTTTCAATGGGAGACAGGTCTGGACTACAAGCAGGCCAGTCTAGTACCTGCACTCTTTTACTGTGAAGCCACGTTGATGTAACACGTGGCTTGGCATTGTCTTGCTGAAATAAGCAGGGGCGTCCATGGTAACGTTGCTTGGATGGCAACATATGTGGCTCCAAAACCTGTATGTACCTTTCAGCATTAATGGCGCCTTCACAGATGTGTAAGTTACCCATGTCTTGGGCACTAATACACCCCCATACCATCACAGATGCTGGCTTTTCAACTTTGCGCCTATAACAATCCGGATGGTTCTTTTCCTCTTTGGTCCGGAGGACACGACGTCCACAGTTTCCAAAAACAATTTGAAATGTGGACTCGTCAGACCACAGAACACTTTTCCACTTTGTATCTGTTCATCTTAGATGAGCTCAGGCCCAGCGAAGCCAACGGCGTTTTTGGGTGTTGTTGATAAACGGTTTTCGCCCTGCATAGGATAGTTTTAACTTGCACTTACAGATGTAGCGACCAACTGTAGTTACTGACAGTGGGTTTCTGAAGTGTTCCTGAGCCCACGTGGTGATATCCTTTACACACTGATGTCGCTTGTTGATGCAGTACAGCCTGAGGGATCGAAGGTCACAGGCTTAGCTGCTTACGTGCAGTGATTTCTCCAGATTCTCTGAACCCTTTGATGATATTACGGACCGTAGATGGTGAAATCCCTAAATTCCTTGCAATAGCTGGTTGAGAAAGGTTTTTCTTAAACTGTTCAACAATTTGCTCACGCATTTGTTGACAAAGTGGTGGCCCTCGCCCCATCCTTGTTTGTGAATGACTGAGCATTTCATGGAATCTACTTTTATACCCAATCATTGCACCCACCTGTTCCCAATTTGCCTGTTCACCTGTGGGATGTTCCAAATAAGTGTTTGATGAGCATTCCTCAACTTTATCAGTATTTATTGCCACCTTTGCTAACTTCTTTGTCACGTGTTGCTGGCATCAAATTCTAAAGTTAATGATTATTTGCAAAAAAAAAAAAGTTTATCAGTTTGAACATCAAATATGTTGTCTTTGTAGCATATTCAACTGAATATGGGTTGAAAATTATTTGCAAATCATTGTATTCCGTTTATATTTACATCTAGCACAATTTCCCAACTCATATGGAAACGGGGTTTGTAAATGCAATGACGTCATGGCTCCCATTGACTCCATTGTAAACACTTTTATTTACAAGTTAGGATGCATTAAAAAAAAAAAAAAGTTCTTGTCTCTCTTAAAGATTGTGAATTTTAGGTAAAATTCCCAAAAAAGTGCACTTACCCTTTACATATGACTCAACAATTGCCGACGCTATATCTGCATGTGCACAAACAATACCTGCCAAACGAATGGCTCACAAGGTGAAATTGTTTCTCATTATTCACTTAAAAAAGCCGTTCAAAAGACTTGATTCTTTTGCGAACGTCACATTTCCAAAAACAAGCCTTTTAAACCGCCTCTCTCCTCTTTTTGTAGCGTCCCAGTTTGCTGGTCCGACAATGAGCTGCGTGAGGACAGGAGGACAAGCTGAAGAATGCTCAGGTTCAGACTTAAATCATGGATGGCCTTGCTGGCTCTGGTCCTGCTTGTGCTCATTGTAACGGTGGTCCTCAAGTTCCTCACCCCGGAGGTCACGGGCGAGATAGGAGAGCCGTCTCTGGGCGAGAAGGACGCCGCCAAAGAGGTCGAGTTAGAGCCCAGCAAGGGGACCCAACCCGTCCGGGAGGACAAGGAACTAGGCAAGTTCCCGCCTCCCAACTACTACCTCCATGCTTTTTACTACATCTGGTACGGGAACCCCGCCACTGATGGCAAGTACATCCACTGGGACCACCCTCGGCTGCCCCACTGGGATCCCAAGGTGGCTGAGAAGTATCCACAAGGCAGACACAGCCCGCCTGACGACGTGGCGGCCAACTTCTACCCGGCTCTAGGGGCTTACAGTTCCAGGGACCCGGCTGTCATTAAGGCGCACATGAAGCAGCTTCGTACGGCTGCCATAGGTGAGACACATTCCTTCAGCTAAGCTTCACAGCTCAATTTTTTACGCCACTTTCCTAAAGTTCTCTGTCTCTCCCTTAGTGGAAAAGTCTTATCATTTAGCCTTTAACTTTCCTAAAATGAGCTTAGCAGGTTTATCGGGGGTGTTTCGATGAACTTTTTCACTTCCGATTTTGATACCGAAACGATATCAGCACGAATCATAGTAGATATTTGTTATTATTTTGTAATGTCAGAAAAGGCTGTTTAATCAAGTGGAAATGTTGTATTTTTCGGACTATAAGGCACACTAAAATCCTTTCATTTAAAGTTAAAGTTAAAGTAAAAGTACCAATGATAGTCACACACACACTAGGTGTCAGGTTCAATCATCGATGACATCTATTAAAACAGACAAGAAGCAAGGAAATAAACAGAGACAGGATTCAATTTGGCTCAATTTGAGGAGAAACGTGTCGACCTGTAACCTCTTCCAGTGTCACCCACGCTCTAACGAAAAAAGGTTCAGGTCTCCTCTCTTATTTGGATATTCCCTGTTTACATAACAGCTGTTTCTAAAGGAATGGGGGGTATGTAAACAGCCATTGTTTTCGGTCACATTAACATAAAAGAAAAAGATGCCTCTGGCTTTGACTGGTCCTGGATCGAGCTTGGGAAGGTCTTGGATCAAAATAGATAACCCCTCCCATCTCCTCCCATCGTACACAATGGAATTTTACAAGCCTTTGGCTTGGTACAACAAAGACAGCTTTCGTCTGTTCACTGGGAACCCAGAGAACGGAAAGTTTTTTGATAATTTACATACAATTTTTCTGACACTAGGTGGGCAAAATTATTCTCTGCATTTGACCCATCACCCTTGATCACCCCTCGGGAGGTGAGGGGAGCAGTGAGCAGCAGCGGTGGCTGCGCCCAAGAATAATTTTTGGTGATTTAACCCCCAATTCCAACCCTTGATGCTGAGTGTCAAGCAGGGAGGTAATGGGTCCCATTTTTTATAGCGCCTTATTACCCGGTGCGCCTAATGTACGTATTCTTTATGGTTGTGCTTACCGTCCTCAAAACAATTTTATTTGGTACACGGTGTAACCATAAGTGTGACCAGTAGATAGCAGTCACACATCAGGGATACCAGAGTCGTGCATAAAGAGAGTGTGGCCAACTAAAAACAGGCGCCATGACTGCTACCAAGGTGGCTGTGCCCGGATTCATGCAATTGCTGTCATTCTGACTAAAAATTAACACACTTTTTGTGTATTTTTACGCATTGAAATAAGAAAGGAAGCACATTTCCATGGGACACAGTTTTTTTTTTTTTTTACAGACCCTGCCTTCTCTGGGTCAAAACTCCGGTTTGCTTGTTTTTTCTAATCGATTATCGCTTTCCGCCGGTGTTTTGTTTTGTTTATATTTTCCAGGTCAAATTTCCGTCCCCGTTTATTGCGTTTTTTGGTCGTCTCCAAAGTAATGAACTTTCCGGTACAATTTTTAAAATTTTGAAATCGCCGAAAGTTTTATCAATGACAAACACTGCCTCTGTTTGCACTCGGACAAGTTTACCGCGAGGGGCTGTCAAAAGAAAGACTTCATGGTAAACACTAAGGTGAGTGTAAAGTCAACCTTTTCAACTTCATCCTGTGCCATGTCTCCAGTAAATGACTTGTTTTAGTCTTTGTGAGTCCATGGAAACTTCACTTTTATCTCCCGCTGGATCGACATCGTTCGAGGATGGAGACAGACTAGCTGTTAGCTTCAAGCTAACCAACACCCGGCCAGACTCCTAGACTCCAAAAACATACTCTGCAGGTCAACAAACGGGGCAAATATGTGTTTTTTCAAGTGTTAATGTGCAAGGAGTGTTCAAAA
The DNA here is from genome assembly GCF_033978785.1 of Entelurus aequoreus. NCBI lineage: Eukaryota > Metazoa > Chordata > Actinopteri > Syngnathiformes > Syngnathidae > Entelurus > Entelurus aequoreus. The sequence continues at coordinate 17,412,320 of NC_084733.1, read as the reverse complement.
GGAGTCTCTTGGAGAAGTGGCTGACAAGTTAGCAAGTGTTGCTCGCATTGCTGACAGTGACATCATCACCGTCAAAACTTTTTACACTTAACATAGCTCAGTTGTTAGGTCGGCTGTGCCAGCAACTTGAGGGTTCCAGGTTCGATCCCTGCTTCCGCCGTCCGATTCACTGCCGTTGTGTCCTCGGGCAAGACACTTCACCCACCTGCTCCCAGTGCCACCCACACTGTTTTAAATGTAACTTAGATAATGGGTTTCACTATGTAAAGCGCTTTGAGTCACTAGAGAAAAGTGCTATGTAAATATAATTCACTTCACTTCACTTTTATATAGAAATAAATACACCTACAATTTATTAAATAAAAATATAGAAAAAAATACAGCCAGCGGTAAAGTTTAGATCCATGAAGGAAAGAAGAAAGTAAATGAATGTTTATACATATGCATAACAATGTGTTTTCTTTTGTATTATTTTTTTAGTGAATTAAGTAACGTTTATGACAACCTTTTTCCAAAACACAATTAGGGCTGCAACAACTAATCGATTAAATCGATTAAAATCGATTATTAAAATAGTTGCTGATTAATTTAGTCATCGATTCGTTGGATCTATGCTATGTGCAGAAGGTTTTTTTTAATATTTTTTAATTAACCTTAATTTATAAACTGCAACATTTACAAACAGCTGAGAAACAATAATCAAAATAAGTATGGTGCCAGTATGCTGTTTTTTTTCTCAATAAAATACTGGATAGGATAGAAATGTAGTTTGTCTCTTTTATCCGATTATTAATCGAGTAATCGAAGTAATAATCAACAGATTAATCGATTATCAAATTAATCGTTAGTTGCAGCCCTAAACACAATATAGAATGTGCGATATAACAGGATAATGCATACATTTATCATTTGTTTTCAAAACGGTTACAAAAAAGTGGCACCCCAAAAATTTACTGTGGGACCCCATTTTTATAACTTGATGGGTTCCCTGTGACCCCATTTTGAAAATTCCTAGCGCCAACACTGTAAACATACATCATCTCATAAACTTACAATAAAACATGCTTTCATTTTGTGAAAGTATTAATTTTTCGGCCCTATTTGACGCACTCTGCTGCTACATTCCTGCGGCGTTTCATGACCAGCGAGCACTCTTAACACCCACCCAATGAAGCAATAACATTTTTTAAAAAATACATAGAAAGTTAATCGGCCCGTTAGTTTATCAAAGTGTGGTTATCAATTTCCAAACGGTCTACAAACTTCCGTATATCGTTACATCCCTACCTATTTTGCTATTGTGTGCTTACCTGTTGTGTACCTGCTAGCTCCTAGTATCCTATAGCCTACAATGTTTACCTTTTTTGTAGATGATTTGACTTTTAGATACAAGCTGATTTGATACTTGGTGTTTTTTGTTGCTGATGTCCGTTATCAATATCGGATCGATTTTTATGTCTTTTTCTCAAGCCGCACCTTTTTTAAGGTCTCTGGTGCCCTCTAGTGAAAGAAAGATTGCATTTTTTCTGCACCATTCCAGAAGTTAACCTCAGCTGGTTTAAAAAATGTCACTCCCTGGTTCATTTTTGCTGACGCAGCCTGGAGGTTTCAGAGAGCTTTAAGATGTTGTTTCTGTTTACCCCAGCCCTTGATGATATTAGTTCAGTTGGACATTCAAAGGGTTAAAATAGAAAAAGATGACATTTCTATTTATTTAGAATTGATGTTGATTGAGAGATTTTAGCAATAAAAGGTAGAAAAAAAGTATGACTCCAGAAATCGTAACTCACCCCGATTGGAAATAATCAGGTTTGCTTTTTAACTTTCTTGAATCTCGTTAAGTATTTTCGTCAAGCTGCTGCTTTAACCTCCTCAGGTGTCATCGCCGTTTCCTGGTACCCCCCTCACACGAACGACGACAACGGAGAGCCATTGGACGCCATCATGCCTCTGCTGCTGGATGTGGCTCATCAGTACCACATCAAGGTGTGCTCGCCTCCAACTTGTCATCGCACTGCAGACGTACTTACACTAGACCAGTGCTTCTCAAACTTTTCTCCTCAAAAAAAAAAAGCAGGCTCTCTCAAGTGCCACCATAATGATGTAGTAGACCTAAGCATTAATTAAAAACAAGGCAGAGGTTTTATTTAACAAGTATATTTAATATTTTGGGCACTGTGACATTACACAATGTTTGAACAGTAACACTGTGTTTGAATATAGGAAATTAAAACACTATTCTAATCAAGTGATTCTTTGGCGTCCCACTAGATCAGAGCTGGGCAAATATTTTGCCTCAGGGGCCACATTGAGAGAAGAAAGTGTGTCTGGTGGGGCCAATGTGTATGTGTGTATACATTATCATACACGTTTAGCTGTAAAAACCTGCTGTACAGTATGTGTTTGGTCCCTTTTTTTCCAGGAACGCTAATACCAAAAGTCACAATTGTCAAGTATTGGTGGTGACGAACCCCAAGATGCAGAGATGGCAGGCTTGGTGCAGGAAAACATGATTTAATGTCCAAAAAATGCAGGAAAAACACAAACCAGGAACTAGGAGACAGGAAACAGGATACCAGGAAAACAGGTAAACTGGAAACAGCGAACCGGAACCAGCAAACAGGAAACAGCAAGTTGCAAACAGTCCGCAGCATACAGCGACAATACTCCAGCACTGACTGGAGGGCAAGGCAGGTATAAATAGCAGCCGACTGATTGACACCAGGTGTGGCCAGGTGCCAATCAGCCGCAGCTGAGGGGAAACAGCGCTCATGGAGACAAGCAGGAAACTGAACCAAAATAGGAGCGCTGACAGGAAATAAAACAAACAGAGGAAAAACTAAAACATAACCAAACTGTCAGTGACAAGCCTGACAACAATGTCCGATAGACCCCCTCAAAAAAACGGATGGAATTTTACAGTTTTTTACTGAATGGGACACCCAAAATGTACATGAAAATAAAGAAAGTGGGATTTACAATATTAACTATGAACAATAAAACACTGAATATTAACAACATATGAACGGCGCTCCCATCTTTTACAATCAAGCAAAACAAAACAAAAATTTAAAAACCGTCAAAATATGAATGCAATGTATAATAAACACCTACAATATGATATATTATCATTATTTTGCAGAACGTTGTTGTAAAAATCTGCTTCCGCATCTGTTTCTGACACACGCGTTTCGGGCTGGCTGCTCTGAAAACAAACCCGGCCCACTCTGCTTTGTACCTCGTCTGAGCTGCTGTGACGTAGATGACCGTAACAACTCGTAAAACAACCTAAAGTGCAGATTTCACCCATTGACATACTTTTTAGCCTGCTATCTTACATTACCAATAAGCGCCAATACGAGGTTTCACTATTGTTTCTCAGAGGAATTCATTCGAGTCCAAACGCAAACATTGACCTACATCATCCCTTCAAGCAGGAAGTGACATCATAGGACCACACGGACAGAAAAGCAAATTGACTTTGGGTTTTCTTTCACTTTTCTTTAATGAACCTCATTCTTGTTTTAAAATGTAGAAAAATTCCAACATGAATGTCGCTTTTTTTAAATGTCATGTATTATTCCGCAGGTGTCCTTTCATATTGAGCCTTACAAAGGAAGAGATGAAGTCAACATGTACGCAAACATCAAATACATCATTGAAAAGTAAGATTCTCACTCAAATGATGTGACAGCACAACACTTTGCCAACATCTACTAGTGGGTTGTTGAGGCAACCAGCTAATGGGGATCCTTAATAAAAATCAAAAAATCAAAAATCTCCCCAAACTTCACCCAATCGTCTGTGCTGCAAACATTTTTTGTCTGTTATAGTTTTTATGTTAGTAACGTTTTATGATTCATAACCAGCCCCCACCCTCCACTTTGGCAAAATCTCCCCAAACGTGTTCCATTTGTTTGTGTTACCAAACTTTAGTTTTATGTTAACGTTTAATATTTTTTCAGTTTCAGTTTATTTCGAACATGCATACGATACAATGTAATGCATCACATACTGTATTTCCAGTTGTTTCATTACAGCACATCCGAAAAGGAGTAGGAAGAAGCAGTGCTTATTTAATCCTACCCCTTTTCATACCATAGCAATTTTATACAATTTCCTTGTTCTCTGTAACAGAACAGTGAACAAATAAAGAATAAATAATTAATATACCATAGTAAGAAGTAAGCAAATATTAAATACATAAATAATTTTTATCTCAAAAAAAAAAAAAAAGTTTTAAAATGTTCATCATAATTCTTGTTCTGTGTACTTTATGAATGAACACCTGTAGTTTGAACAGTCTCTTAAACTGAATCATATTGCTGCTTTGTTTGATTTCTTTGCTTACTCCATTCCATAATTTAATTCCACATACTGATATGCTAAAGGTTTTAAGTGTTGTACGAGCATACAAATGTTTTAAATGTGATTTCCCTCTAAGGTTATATTTCTCCTCTTTAGTTGAGAAGAATGATTGTACATTCTTGGATAGCAGGTTATAGTTTGCTTCGTATGTAATTTTAGCTGTTTGCAAATGCACCAAATTGTTGAATTTCAATATTTGTGATTTAATAAATAAAGGGTTTGTATGTTCTCTATATCCAACATTATGTATTATTCTAACTCATCTTTTTTGTAACACCGTTAGTGAATGAAGTGTACTTTTGTAGTTATTTCCCCATATTTCTGCACAATAACTCAGATATGGTAACACTAGTGAGCAGTAGAGAACATGAAGTGATTTTTGGTCTATAACATGTTTTGCTTTATTCATTATTGACGTCTTTCTTTCTACTTTGTTGTATATTTTTTTACATGAAATTCCCAGTTCATTTTATTATCTATTATTACACCCGAAAATGTGTTTTCTTTTACCCTTTCAATGTCTACTCCATCTATTTGTATTTGTGTTTGACTTTCTCTTCTACTGTTACCAAATAACATTATTTTAGTTTTACTGAGATTCAAAGATAAGTCTGTTTTTGTCAAACCATCTTTTTAATTTGTTCATTTTTTTTCTGTTATTATTTGTATTAGCTTTTGTGTGTTCTCTCCTGAACAAAACACAGTTGTATCGCCTGCAAAGTTTGTATGTTGTTAACTTGTAATCAACATGTTGTATGCATTACCAGCCCCCCAACTGTCAAAATCTCCCCAAACTTGTCCCAATCATTTGTGCTGCAAAATGTTTTGGTCTTTTAGTTCTTATGTTTAATAATTTGGTTGTTATTAATGTGTAACCATAAACTGCCCCCAACAAAATCTATTAGTTAATTAGTTAATCTATTAGTTCTTATGTTTAATAATTTGGTTGTTATTAATGTGTAACCATAAACTGCCCCCAACAAAATCTATTAGTTAATTAGTTAATCTATTAGTTCTTATGTTTAATAATTTGGTTGTTATTAATGTGTAACCATAAACTGCCCCCAACAAAATCTATTAGTTAATTAGTTAATCTATTAGTTCTTATGTTTAATAATTTGGTTGTTATTAATGTGTAACCATAAACTGCCCCCAACAAAATATATTAGTTAATTAGTTAATCTATTAGTTCTTATGTTTAATAATTTGGTTGTTATTAATGTGTAACCATAAACTGCCCCTAACAAAATCTCCCCAAACTTGTCCCAACCGTTTGTGCTCCAAAACTAGTATTTGAACATTTTATGAGCCTGGTTATAAATGATAAAACTCTAATAACATAAGAACCGTAAAAGACAAAAAAAAAGTTGCAGCAGAAATGATTGGGACAAGCTCTGCGATGAGCCGGCGACTTGTCCAGGGTGTACCCCGCCTTCCGCCCGAATGCAGCTGAGATAGGCTCCAGCACCCCTGCGATCCCAAAAGGAACAAGCGGTAGAAAATGGATGGATGAATGATTGGGACAAGTTTAGGAACATTTTGACACAGGTGGCAGTGTTTTATGTCATTCAAGTGTAAAACGAAATTGACCGTCTGGTGCGTGGCTCCTCCCCCTTTAGGTACGGCGACCACCCGGCCTTCTTCAGGTACCGCACCAACACGGGGAAGCTGCTTCCGCTCTTCTACATCTACGACTCGTACCTGATGAACTCGGAGCAGTGGGCCAAGCTGCTCAAGCACACCGAGAGCGGCAGCATCCGCGACACGCCCTACGACGCCATCTTTGTCGCCCTGCTGGTGGAGGAGAAACACAAGCGGGAGGTGGCGACGGCCGGCTTCGACGGCGTCTACACCTACTTCGCCACCAACGGCTTCTCCTACGGCTCCACCCAGCGCAACTGGGCCGCCATCAAAGCCTTCTGCGAGGACAACGAGCTGCTGTTCATCCCCAGCGTGGGGCCGGGCTACGTGGACACCGGCGTGCGGCCGTGGAACTTCCAGAACACCAGGAACCGCGTCAACGGCAAGTACTACGAGACGTCCATGAGCGCCGCGCTACAGGTAGAGCCCCATTTCATCTCTGTGACGTCGTTCAACGAGTGGCACGAGGGCACTCAGATCGAGATGGCCGTTCCCAAAAGGGGCAAGACCGTTTATCAAGACTATTTGCCGAACAAGCCCGACGCCTACTTGGAAATCAGCCGCAAGTGGGCCGCCATGTTTAATGGCGAGCGCAGGAGATGGCAGGAATAATCCCAACTGTCAACTTCATGACTGCTACGTTTAGAGATGTCTGATAATGGCTTTTTTGCCGATATTCCGTTATTGTCCAACTCTTAATTACCGATTCCGATATCAACCTATACCGTCGTGGAATTAACACATTATTATGCCTAATTTTGTTGTGATGCCCCGCTGGATGCATTAAACAATGTAACTTTACCATGAATTGATTAACGTGGACCCCGACTTGAAAAACTTATTCGGGTGTTACCATTTAGTGGTCAATTGTACGGAATATGTACTGTACTGTGCAATACAAGTGTGACGGTCTCAAGCCGTCTTGTGGGTTCCAAAGACCACCAAGCACAGACATTCTGCGAGCAGGTGTAGACTTCTTTATTTTTCAATAAGAAAAAGTCTCTTGCGGGTTGCTTTTCAGCTCTGCCGCTTTCACTGCTCGCTCCTCGGTTCGCTTTTCAGCCTTCCGCGTCGCCTGCGTCTGCCTCTCGCTCTCTTCCGCGCTGCATGTGTTGCTGTTCGCTCTCCAACTCCTTCTGCCCCCGTCGTTCTCGGCTGCCGCCCTTTTACACACTGAAGGGGGATTACTCAAATTGTGCCCAGGTGCGCGATCCACGCACCTGATCTTCTTTGCGGCGTCGAAACCGGCGCGCCCCGCCTCGATGCTCGCTCGCCGTCCACGCCTCCTCACCGCCATCTTGGAGCCCTGCCTTGCTGTCGGACTGCCGGCCCCGCCTCTCCACAACAAGTTTCAATCAATCAATCAAAAACAAGGTTTTCCAAAATAAGAGAACTTCAACTCCAGTTATGGAAAAAAGTGCCAACATGGCACTGCCATATTTATTATTGAAGTCACAAAGTGCATTATTTTTTTTAACATGCCTCAAAACAGCTTGGAATTTGGGACATGCTCTCCCTGAGATAATCCTAATACCCATTACAACTATGGATACCCATTACAACTATGGGAAATACTATACTTTGACTTTCACAAAGTGCATAATTTTTTTTCTTTTTAAACATGCCTCAAAACAACAGCTACAAAAACAATGAAGGCACACAGCTTCAGTCCAGAGTATACTACGTCCGTATTTTACCGGATATGTACCGCTCCGTACAGCGGCGTTTTAAAAAGTCATTAATTTTACTTCTTGAAACCGATACCGATAATTTACATTTTAAAGCATTTATCGGCCGATATCGGACATCTCTAGCTACGTTCCTTACATTCTGCTTGGTCCTTTTTAGAAGTAAAAAACTTAACACATTTAGAATGAAATATGCACTTCTTATCAGCATTCCTTAGTTTCCCTCACCAGATGAATAAAATACATTTAATTCTGACTTGTCTCAATGTCATCTCACCAAAAAAATAACATGCAGAAATAATGCCGCCAAGTACTAATCCACAAAAATTCGGTCCTTAATTACATTGTGTTCATTAGAGGGACAGTAACCACATTCTACCACTGGATGTCGCTGTTGTCAGCATTCCTTAGTTTCCCTCACCAGATGATTAAAGTATATTTAATTCTGCCTTGTCTCAATGTCATCTCACCAACAAAATAGCATGCAGAAATAATGCCGCCAAGTACTAATCCCCCAAAATTCGGTCCTTAATTACATTGTGTTCATTAGAGGGACAGTAACCACATTATACCACTGAGTGTCGCTGTTATCAGCATTCCTTAGTTTTCCTCACCAGATGAATAAAGTATATTTAATTCTGCCTTGTCTCAATGTCATTGTCAGGTTCCAACACTGATGACATCTATTAAACAAGACAAGAAGCAAGGAATTAAACAGACTGAATTAAATTTGGCTCAATTGAGGAAAGCGCGTACACCTGTACCCTTGTACAGTGTTCCAACACGCTCTGACGAAAGATTGTACGCCTCCTCTTTTATTTGGACTTTCCCTGATTACATGGCAACAGCTGTTTCTAAGGGAGGGGGGTCGTAAACAGCCACTGCCTTGGGTTACAAAACAGTTCAAAGAAAAGGTTCTGCTTCCTCTTCGCTTTGTAGATCTCGGGTCGAGACAAAATCTTTCTGTGGATTACAATACATCAAAGAAACGGAACACATTAATGTTGTTTCCCATCCTACACAGTGGAGTTTTACAGGCCTTCTTCTTGGTAGGATCAAAGACAGCTTTTGTCCTCTCGCCGGGCGAGCTCAACTCAATGTAACACAAAGTTTTGTGATAACTTAGATACAATTATTCTGACAGTCATCTCACCAAAAAAATAACATGCAGAAATATTGAATAAAAGTCGGTCTTTAATTACATTGTGTTCATTAGAGGAACAGTAACTGCATTCTACCACTGGGTGTCGCCGCTGTACTTAAGTTCGATGCAAACGTTTTTCGATATGCGTTTTGTTACTGTGCAGCAGGGCTCCTACTGGCTCAATGCAGTTTCATTTGGAGGACCCAATTTGACGCATGATTTGTACTACAACTAATTCATAAGAAAAAAATTAGGCCAATTATATATTTTTTCTGCAAAATAAAAACATTGATTATTGACTTTAAAAAAAAAAAAAAAAAAGGATTTGAACCAAATACCTTCTGACTTGCAAAACAAGCCACAGATCCATATCAACTTCTGTGCAGCACTTTGGGAAATTTCTATTTAAAAAAAAAAAAAAAGGGCTATATAAATAAAGTGGATTGGATTGGAATCAGACTAAATTGGCCCGAGTACAGGGGTGTCAAACGTAAGGCCACAGGACAGGTTTTATTCGAGTTTGCCAAGTATAAAAATGAGCCGAAATTTTTGAATGAAAGAAACAGCTGTTCTAAATGTGTCCACTAGATGTCGCAATAGCATATGTAGATGATGCTACATATGTTAAAAACATAAATAAACCACAAGCCATTCTTGCTTGATGTACAGCTTAAGTTGTTCAACAGTCAAGGTCTCCGTTGTGGTATTTTAGGCTTCATAATGCGCCACACATTTTCAATGGGAGACAGGTCTGGACTACCGGCAGGCCAGTCTAGTACCTGCACTCTTTTACTATGAAGCCACGTTGATGTAACACGTGGCTTGGCATTGTCTTGCTGAAATAAGCAGGGGCGTCCATGGCAACATATGTTGCTCCAAAACCTGTATGTACCTTTCAGCATTAATGGCGCCTTCACAGATGTGTAAGTTACCCATGTCTTGGGCACTAATACACCCCCATACCATCACAGATGCTGGCTTTTCAACTTTGCGCCTATAACAATCCGGATGGTTCTTTTCCTCTTTGGTCCGGAGGACACAACGTCCACAGTTTCCAAAAACAATTTGAAATGTGGACTCGTCAGAACACTTTTCCACTTTGTATCAGTCCATCTTAGATGAGCTCAGGCCCAGCGAAGCCGACGGCGTTTCTGGGTGTTGTTGATAAACGGTTTTCGCCTTGCATAGGAGAGTTTTAACTTGCACTTACAGATGTAGCGAGCAACTATAGTTACTGACAGTGGGTTTCTGAAGTGTTCCTGAGCCCATGTGGTGATATCCTTTACACACCGATGTCGCTTGTTGATGCAGTACAGCCTGAGGGATCGAAGGTCACGGGCTTAGCTGCTTACGTGCAGTGATTTCTCCAGATTCTCTGAACACTTTGATGATATTACGGACCGTAGATGGTGAAATCCCTAAATTCCTTGCAATAGCTGGTTGAGAAAGGTTTTTCTTAAACTGTTCAACAATTTGCTCACACATTTGTTGACAAAGTGGTGACCCTCGCCCCATCCTTGTTTGTGAATGACTGAGCATTTCATGGAATCTACTTTTATACCCAATCATGGCACCCACCTGTTCCCAATTTGCCTGTTCACCTGTGGGATGTTCCAAATAAGTGTTTGATGAGCATTCCTCAACTTTATCAGTATTTATTGCCACCTTTCCCAACTTCTTTGTCACGTGTTGCTGGCATCAAATTCTAAAGTTAATGATTATTTGCAAAAAAAAAAAAAAAATGTTTATCAGTTTGAACATCAAATATGTTGTCTTTGTAGCATATTCAACTGAATATGGCTTGAAAAGGATTTGCAAATCATTGTATTCCGTTTATATTTACATCTAACACAATTTCCCAACTCATATGGAAACGGGGTTTGTAAGACACCTAAATAAGTATATAGGTGAAACAGAGGACATAACAATGGCGACGAGTGATGCACAGAGCCTGCAAGCCAAGTGAGATATCGCCAGCATACCGAAGTTTAATCTGAAGTGTAACAGAAAGTTGCTGTCTGATTACTACTCCGACCCGGCGACGTTGGGACCGCGGTGGACAAGATGGCTAATGTCATTTCAATCAATCAATGTTTATTTATATAGCCCTAAATCACAAGTGTCTCAAAGGGCTGCACAAGCCACAACGACATCCTCGGTTCAGAGCCCACATAAGGCCAAGGAAAAACTCACAACCCAGTGGGATGTCAATATGAATGACTATGAGAAACCTTGGAGAGGACCCTAGATGTGGGTGACCCCTCTACCCCCTCTAGGGGAGACCGGATGCAATGGACGTCGAGTGGGTCTAGCATAATATTGTGAAAGTCCAGTCCATGGTGGATCTAACATAATAGTGAGAGTCCAGTCCATAGTGGATCTAACATAATAGTGAGAGTCCAGTCCATGGTGGATCTAACATAATAGTGAGAGTCCAGTCCATAGTGGATCTAACATAATAGTGAGAGTCCAGTCCATAGTGGATCTAACATAATAGTGAGAGTCCAGTCCATAGTGGATCTAACATAATAGTGAGAGTCCAGTCCATAGTGGATCTAACATAATAGTGAGAGTCCAGTCCATAGTGGATCTAACATAATAGTGAGAGTCCAGTCCATAGTGGATCTAACATAATAGTGAGAGTCCAGTCCATAGTGGATCTAACATAATAGTGAGAGTCCAGTCCATAGTGGATCTAACATAATAGTGAGAGTCCAGTCCATAGTGGGGCAAGCAGGAGACCATCCCGAGCGGAGACGGGTCAGCAGCACAGAGATGTCCCCAACTGATGCACAGGCGAGCGGTCCACCCCGGGTCCCGACTCTGGACCGCCAGCACTTCATCCATGGCCACCGGACCTGTGCCCCCCCCCCCCTTCCACAAGGGAGAGGGGGGCAGAAAAGAAAAGAAACGGCAGATCAACTGGTCTAAAAAGGGGGTGTATTTAAAGGCTAGAGCGGGGGTCGACAACCCGCGGCTCTCACTTGTTTAAAAAAATGCATTTATTTTTTTACTTTGCTTCTTATAACTTCCAGAAAGACAATTTTAGAGAAAAAATACAACCTTAAAAATGATTTTAGGATTTTTAAACACATATACCTTTTTACCTTTTAAATTCCTTCCTCTTCTTTCCTGACAATTTAAATCAATGTTCAAGTAAATTTTGTTTTTTTATTGTAAAGAATAATAAATCAATTTTAATTTAATTCTTCATTTTAGCTTCTGTTGTTTCGACGAAGAATATTTGTGACATATTTCTTCAAACTTATTATGATTAAAATTCAAAAAAATTATTCTGGCAAATCTAGAAAATCTGTAGAATCAAATTTAAATCTTATTTGAAAGTCTTTTGAATTTCTTTTAAAATTTTTGTTCTGGAAAATGTAGAAGAAATAATGATTTGTCTTTGTTAGAAATATAGCTTGGTCCAATGTGTTATATATTCTAACAAAGTGCAGATTGGATTTTAACCTATTTAAAACATGTTATCAAAATTCTAAAATTAATCTTAATCAGGAAAAATTACTAATGATGTTCCATAAATTATTTTTTTAATTTTTTCAAAAAGATTCGAACTAGCTAGTTTTTCTCTTCTTTTTTTCGGTTCAATTTTGAATTTTAAAGAGTCGAAATTGAAGATGAACTATGTTTCAAAATTTAATTTTCATTTTTTTTCCTGTTGTCTCCTCTTTTAAACCGTTCAATCAAGTGGTTTTTTTTTCATCGTTTATTCTCTACGAAAAACCTTCCGTCAAAGGAAAAAAAATGAGTGTTGACTTTTGTATTTTACATGAGTTATTATTTGTACAAACATGGTGCAAAGTCATTCGTGATTTGAAAAATGTGCACTTAGAAAAAAATATAAAAATGAAGTGTTGCATATTGATATTTATCTCTTTCTATATATATTTATTGTGAGAAATCATTAAGATGACCAGTGTTTCCACAAAGATAAATATTATTAATTATTAATAATAACATAGAGTTAAAGGTAAATTGAGCAAATTGGCTATTTCTGTCAATTTATTTAAGTGTGTATCAAACTGGTAGCCCTTCGCATTAATCAGTACCCAAGAAGTAGCTCTTGGTTTCAAAAAGGTTGGTGACCCCTGCTATATAGGGTGGTCCTAAAACGGTAAGTATTATTCGGAGGTCTGAAGAAGGTAACAAATACAAGAATGTGTGTGTGTGTGTGTGTGTGTGGTTATTCCCCAATGAAACAAGTGAAGTTGTCACTAGTGAAGGCTTCAACAGGATGCTTGAGGTGAACGCCACCAACAGACCTATAATGACTCTTTTTGTTGTTGTTGATGGGGTATGGCGTGGATTTTTCTGCGGTGCCTTGTGGCTCGCGATGAAAGACGGAAAGGTGGTGCAAATGAAAAGAGAGAAGAGGACAGACGGTAGGGTGTGAGGTTGAGGAAGCACGCACACTTGAACTGGCAGCACAATGTGAGCGAATTGAGGGACAAATGGCGGAAATGTCTGGGAAAGGGGAGAGAGGGGAGGCGTCGGTGGACCGCGTCACACAGAAAGGAAGGAAATATCAGAAGAAAGGACAAGGAAAACCGGGCATTGTGGGAGAGAAAACAGATGCTGACCACTTCGGGAGGGATCCTAAATGTCCCGCACGCGGTCAAACATGCCGCAAGTGTAACGGTAAAGACCATTTTGCCAAACCATGCAAAACAAAAGGTGTAACAGGAAAATAAAAAGTGAATAGCATAGAGAGAGAGCAACATGGCTATGCTTTTATACTAAACGACAGTAACAGGTCAGAGAGGCTTAACACAGGGGTGTCCAAAGTTGTTTACCGGCCCGCCACACATTCTGGAAATACTATTGTAAAAATAAAAAAGAACATTAAAAAAAGTGGAATGAGGTGAAATCTAACGAGAAAAAGTTGCAATGTTGACACAAAAGCTGCCATGCAGGCTCTTATTTTTTCTTTTGTCTTTCTTTATTTTTCTTTTTTTGCCATTGCTCAAAAAAAAAAAAAAAATTATGACAAAAAATCCATGTTATAATGAATTATTTTCAGGGCTCCCATTACTTCAAATATTTCACTTTAAAATGTTTTATGTGGTAATAAATATTGCATATATTGTGTAGTAGCCATATAAAAACATCAAAGTTTTCTTTGACATAAGAGCATAAAACAAACAAAATAATAGCTCCAGCGTAAAATTGACAGATATATCTGAAGTTGATCTCGTAACTTAAGTGTTGAAAGTAAAAGAAAAACCTAATAAAGATGTATCACTTTATGAGTGGGGCACCTTTTGGATCCCAAATATATTTAGTGGTATTCTATTTATTTTTTCACTGTGATTACTCAAAAATATTAAATAATTACAATCAATGGTGTCCTGCATTATTGATCTTTTAGGGGTCTAATTACTAAACACTGCATATTTCAGTTTTACTATTAAAAAAAACAAAGTTCTTTTTGACAGAAAAGCCATAAAAATGTTTTAATTTATTTTGTATTACTTTATATCAACTTGAAGTTGATATAGAGATTTACTGTAAGCGTTAAATAATTTAAAAAAATTATAATATGACTTATTTTTAACATTTTAATGACTCAGACCCTTTATGGTCCCCGGGACCCCTAAAGGTAAAATAAATAAAAAAATCCATATATTTTGTTATGGTTTGAAAATGAAAAATATCAAAATGGCCCCCACATGCTTTAATTTTACCGTGTGCGGCCCTCAGTGGGAAAAGTTTGGACACCCCTGGCTTAACATGAATGTGGGAGGAGTTACCTTGACTCGGGGCTACATGTAATGTGATACATGAAAAGACATGGGAGGGGTTAAAAGCAGAGAAAATAAAATGCCACTCTTATGTTCCAAAATCAGAGTGGAAACTGTTTTCTTACTCATCCAACCAACATTTACCTATCAAAGGGGCGTTCACATGCCAAGTAAAAATAGGAGAGCGCAGTGAACGAGCAGAGTTCATAGTAATCAGAGGTGATGGAGAACCTCTACTGCAGGGGTGTCCTAACTTTTTACACTGAGCGCCGCACACGGAAAAATTAAAGCATGCAGGGGCCATTTTGATATTTTTCATTTTCAAACCATAACAAAATATATGGATTTTTTTTGGATTTTTTTTACCTTTAGGGCTCCCGGGGACCATAAAGGGTCTAAGTCATTAAAATGTAACAAAAACCAAGTCGAATTATTATATATATATTTATTTTTAACGCTTACAGTAAATCTCTACAGTATATCAACTTCAGGTTGAAATAAAGTTAAAAAAACCCAAAAAGGTTTCATGCCTTTTCTGTCAAAGACAACTTTGTTTTTTATAATAAAACTGAAATATGCAGTATTTCTCCCACTGCCCAAAACATTCAAAAAGCAATGTTTGATGTGAAGTAATTAGAGCCTTAAAAAGATCAATAATGCAGGACACCATTAATTATTATTTTTGAGTAATCACAGTGAAAAGACAAATAAAATCCCATTAAATATATTTGGGACCCAAAATGTTTGTATCATAAAGTGATACATTTTTATTAGTTTTTTATTTTTATTTCAACACTTAAGTTACGAGATCAACTTCAGATATATCTGTCGATTTTACGTTTGAACTATTATTTTGTTTGTTTTATGCTCTTTTGTCAAAGAAAACATTGATGTTTTTTGTATGGCAACCACACAATATTTTCCACATAAAACATTTTAAAGTGAAATATTTGAAATAATTGGAGCCTTGAATAGGTCAATTTTTTCTTCTTTTTTTTTTCTTTCTTTTCGCTAACTGCTTATTTGCTATTACTTTTACCATCATATTTGTACATGTCGTATTTGCTGATGTTGCTCTGTTGTTGTTGTTGTTGTTGTTGTGTTTGCTGTTTGTTGTTTTTGTCTCTCTGTCTAATCCCCCTCTTGTCCCCACAATTCCCCCCTCTGTCTTCCTTTTTTTCTCTTTCTATCCCCTCCTGCTCCGGCCCGGCTGCACCAAATGATAATATAAATACATTTAATAAAGTCAAAATACAAATAAGGCAACAAGAGAAGTATCCTACACTTCTCTTTTCTAAAGTAAATCTGAACAGCCGATATGGGCATCTACATCTACTATATGATTTGCCTGAGAAGCTGGGCAGGACATTATTAAAATTAAAAAATTAAAAATAAATAAATAAAGTGATACATTTTCATTAGGTTTTTTTTTTACTTTCAACACTTAAGTTACGAGATCAACTTCAGATATATCTGTCGATTTTACGTTTGAACTATTATTTTGTTTGTTTTATGCTCTTTTGTCAAAGAAAACATTGATGTTTTTGTATGGCAACCACACAATATTTTCCACATAAAACATTTTAAAGTTAAATATTTGAAATAATTGGAGCCTTGATAGGTCAATTTTTCTTTTTTTTTTAAGAAATGGCAAAAAAAGAAAAAAAACAGAGGCAGCTTTGGGTCAACATTGCAACTTTTTCTAGTCAGATTTCACCTCATTCCACTTTTTTTAATGATTTTTTAATTTTTGCAATAGCATTTCCAGAACGTGTGGCGGGCCGGTAAAGTCTTAGCTGCGGGCCGCAAATGGCCCCCGGGCCGCACTTTGGACACCCCTGCTCTATTGGGAAAAGAGTTAGCCATGAAACTAGGTATACTGAAAATGGGGGCCAACAGACCTGAAACAGTCACTTCAGCGCCAGTACCCGATTGTATTTCAGGGGGTAGCGAAGCTGAGAACAAAACAGATAAAGCTACACATAGACCCAGAGGTGACACCTGTAGCACGGCCACTCAGGCGTATACCCTTTAATTTACGGGCGCCTGTGGAGGCTTAGACTAAAGAACTCTTAGACCTAGACATCATAGAACCGGTCGATGGACCAACACCATGGGTTAACCCAGTGGTCATTGTACCCAAGGCAAACTCCGAAATCAGACTGTGTCTAGATATGCGACAGGCAAGCCTTGCAATCATCAGAGAGAGATACCTTATTCCAACAGTGGATGAACTGCTACAGGGGATGAATGGATCAGTGGTGTTCAGAAAACTGGACTTAAAGTGGGGCTACCAAAAACTCGAAATGACCCCAGAATCGCGTGGTATTACCACATTCGCCATCCACAATGGAGTCTACAGATACAAAAGACCAGTGACGTGCAGTCACTGGAGGCAGGTGAGGCGGGGCCTCACGTGCCATCATGGAAAGAAAAAAAATGTAAAAAGAAAAAAAATGTATTCAATTGTTATATGTATCCAGTGATTATACTATAAAGTTATTTTCCATTTAACTTCACCAGTTTTAGATTATTTTATTCAAAATCACTGAATTTTCACATTTGCCGTTCAAATACTGAGAAGAGACGGTTGAGGCACGCCACTGCGTTGTGCCTCAACATGGATTGCGGACTCTGCTAACTGCTGGCCTGCTGTGCAGTGAGACCGTATTGCTGTATGAACTATATTATACATTTCCACAGTTTAGTTAGCTGAGGTATATAATGTACAGTGTATTTTGTCAACAACTGTATGTGTGTAAGTAATTCTTGTGCTGAGCGATCATAAAAAGGCTGCAAAAGACGCACTGGCTGAGGCTCGCAGTAATCCCGCCTCCTGGTGGTGGAGAATGCACCCCCGCCGTAGAATGCACCCCCTGAAGGTAGTGTTATATCAACTAAAGCCCACACTTAAACTTTCCACGTGCAAGATTTAATATATTTAAAAAAGTTAATTAATAAGAAGCCAAAAAGTGCAAAAACAATAATGTTCGTGTTGGAGGAGTTGTGAATGACTGCAGGGCCACAACATTAGGTACACCTGCAGACTGCAGCACGGATTTCATATTTCATTCACTATATATATAAATAAATAAATGATAAATGTGTTGTACTTATATATATATATATATATATATATATATATATATATATTATATATATATATATATATTTATATATTATATATATATATATATATATATATATATATATATATTATTATTATATATATATATATATATATATATATATATATATATATATATATATATATATATATATATATATATATATATATATATATATATATATATATATATATTATATATATATATATATATATTTATATATATATATATATATATATATATATATATATATATATATATTATATATATATATATATGTATATATTATATATATATATATATATATATATATATATATATATATTTATATATATATATATATATTATATATATATATATATATATATATATATATATATATATTATATATATATATTATATATATATATATATATATATGTATATATACTGTATATTAGGGCTGTGAAACTTTGGGTGTCCCACGATTTGATTCAATGTCGATTCTTGGTTCATGATTCGATTCAAAAACGATTTTTTCCCCATTCAAAGGATTCTCTATTCATTCAATACATAGATTTCAGCAGGATCTACCCCAGTCTGCTGACATGCAAGCAGAATAATAGATTTTTGTAAAAAGCTTTTATAAAGGACAATGTTTTATGAACTGATTGCAATAATGTAAATTTGGTTTAACTATTAAATGAACCAAAAATATGACTTATTTGATCTTTGTGAAAATATTGGACACAGTGTGTTGTCAAGCTTATGAGATGCGATGCTAGTGTAAGCCACTGTGACACTATTGTTCTTTTTTTAAATTTTTATAAATGTCTAATGATAATGTCAATGAGGGACTTTTAACCACTGCTATGTTGAAATTGTAACTAATATTGATACTGTTGTTGATAATATTCATTTTTGTTTCACTACTTTTGGTTTGTCCTGTGTCGTGTTTGTGTCTCCTCTCAATTGCTCTGTTTATTGCAGTTCTGAGTGTTGCTGGGTCGGGTTTGGTTTTGGAATTGGATTGCATTGTTACGTATTGCTGTGTATTGTTTTGTTGGATTGATTAATTTAAAAATAAGATAAAAACAATAAAAAATAGTAATACAAAAATCTATTTTTAAAAATGAGAATCGATTCCGTATCGCACAACGTGAGAATCGCGATTCAAATTTTAATCGATTTTTTCCCACACCCCTAATATATATATATATATATATATATATATATATATATATATATATATATATATATATATATATATATATATATATATATATATATATATATATATATATATATATATATATATATATATATATATATGTCTTAATTAGATTATCCAAAAAATAGTGCTCGATACCGTGGTAGAGCGTAATATGTATGTGTGGGAAAAAATCACAAGACTATTTCATCTCTACAGGCCTGTTTCATGAGGGATTTCCTCAATCCTCAGGAGATTTAATGGAAGCATTCACATACCATGGTTTATATAGGGCACAGAGCGGGTGGGTACAGGCAGGCGTGGGGGCGTGGTGATTGACTCATGTGTTTACCTAGGAGGTGTTTCCTTCTGTGACGGCATGCTGATACAATTTCGCTGCGCTTGTTGAGGGATGACAACTCTGGGCGGTATATGATAAACAGTTTCTCTTTTAAGCATAGGTTGCATCTTTTGTTACCACTGTTGTAAGGTGTGCTGGATGCAAGAATTTGCCATGTTATTGAGTATTCAACATTATTGTCTTTGAGATTCCAAATGTGTTTGCTGAGTTCTGTAGTGTTCCGGAGTCTTTTGCATCTGAAAGAAGCCTTGTGATTGTTCCATCTGGTTTTGAATTCTCCCTCAGTTAATCCTACGTATGTGTCGGATGTGTTGATGTCCTTGCGTATTACCTTTGCTTGGTAAACAACTGATGATTGTAAGCACCCCCCGTTGAGAGGGCAATCAGGTTTCTTGCGGCAGTTACAGCTTTTGTCGGTTTTGGAGTCGTTCTGCCTGGTGGTGGGCGGCTCCTTTTCAATTGCTTTATTGTGGTTTGAAATTATTTGCCGCATGTTGTTCATGCAGCTGTAGCTCAATTTAATGTTGTTCTTGTTGAATACTTTTCTTAGGGTGTTGCCTTTGGGGAAGTGTTTGTCGATCATATATATATATATATATATATATATATATATATATATATATATATATATATATATATATATATATATATATATATATATATATATATATATATATATATATATAAGAAATACTTGAATTTCAGTGAATTCTAGCTATAAATATACTCCTTCCCCCTTAACCCCGCCCCCCGGCCCCGCCCACCTCAAACCCCCCAGCCCCCCCAAAATCTCCGGAATTTGGAGGTCTCAAGGTTGGCAAGTATGTCCCGGGCTAAATTGAGAAATAAGAGTTTTCTACATCCAGTTATTATCCAGATTAGTCTATAATACTTCTCGTGTATAGCTAATCACAACAGCCCCCGAGCTAAAAACGAGTTTGACACCCCTGATATAGTGTGTGTGTGTGTGTGTGTGTGTGTGTGTGTGTGTGTGTGTGTGTGTGTGTGTGTGTGTGTGTGTGTGTGTGTGTGTGTGTGTGTGTGTGTGTGTGTGTGTGTGTGTGTGTATATGTGTGCACTTTGGCGACACCCAGTGGCGGAAAGCGGAACCGGCAGGTGTGCGTACATGGGAAACCAGCATCGCATCGCATCACAGCGGCAGGCTGAAAATGCACCGATCGAACATGTAACTTCCACGATCCGGTCTTCTTCTCCCACACCTGCACTCGATCTCTGCATCCGTGGCGTGACCGCAGGGGAAGGTGCAGCGAAGGAGGGAGGGAGGAAAAAAAAACAACAACAAAAAAACCCAACAACGATGCTTTCAGGTTGGTGCGGATGTGCTCCTGCAGGCGCTCGCATGACGACGGGCCATTTGTGGACCATTACCCACGCAAGCCGCGCAGGGAAATGACAAGAAGGACCTCCTTTGATTCGCGCCTGTCGAGATGGTGAGTGAACCGCCGCCGCCTCCATCCCATAATATGCACGCACCTGCTCGCCTACTAATTATTATCCTGCACCGAAAAGACGCAAGATGTCCGTCCGTCGACGCCGTCCACGCATTCCAGCAGGTTCGCGGCATCACGGGCGGCTGCAGATGACCTTCAGCTGTGTGGATGCGGTGCATGAAAAAATAAGTAAATAAATAAATAAATAAAAAGCCTCTCCTGGACCACTCACCCACGCTAGAGCTGTCCTAAATACATCACCGTGCATTTGACAACACCCACTCCCACGCCCTGCTTGAGTCACATTGACCTCTTTCCACCCACCAAAAGCACACGTTTCATTGTTTTGGTGTGGACGATGCAGCTTATGAGTGGCGCTCACAGGCGTAAGAGGATTTGCCTGCATGTAAAATGTATCGATACCCTAAGCCTTTAAAGGGCCTTGCCAGGGATCTGGTGCCAGGGGCGGAAAAAGGAGGGCTTTTAGGCACCGGGTGACGTGGTGATGCAGGACGAGCGGCCCCCGGTCCGCCTCGCTATGTGTCATTTACTGTTAAAAGCTATACGTGTAGATGACGATAACCACAGAACAGGAAATGGAACTTCCTGCGATGCACAAAACCCCCCAAAAACCCGGTGAAGTCAGCACCTAGTGCAGTGGTTTTTAACCTTGTTGGAGGTACCGAACCCAACCAGTTTCATATGCGCATTCACCGAACCCTTCTTACGTGAAAAATAAAAAGTTATTTTTCAAATTCAAGAAAATATGTTTTTTTTTTACTGGTGCACAAAATGAACCGTGCGTGAACATCACCTTGTTCAAAGAACCCCCCCCCCCCCACACACACACACACACTACTGAAATGCTCTTATACACACTACTGAAATGCTCTTACATACACTACTGAAATGCTCTTATACACACTACTGAAATGCTCTTACATACACTACTGAAATGCTCTTATACACACTACTGAAATGCTCTTACATACACTACTGAAATGCTCTTATACACACTACTGAAATGCTCTTACATACACTACTGAAATGCTCTTATACACACTACTGAAATGCTCTTCCATACACTACTGAAATGCTCTTATACACACTACTGAAATGCTCTTACATACACTACTGAAATGCTCTCACATAAACAACTGAAATGTTTTTCTCTCACACACCCTACTGAAACACTCTTATACACACTACTGAAATGCTCGCACATAAACAACTGAAATGTTTTTCTCTCACACACCCTACTGAAACACTCTTATACACACTACTGAAATGCTCGCACATAAACAACTGAAATGTTTTTCTCTCACACACCCTACTGAAACACTCTTATAAACACTACTGAAATGCTCTTACATACACTACTGAAACACTCTTATAAACACTACTGAAACACTCTTACATACACTACTGAAACACTCTTATAAACACTACTGAAACACTCTTACATACACTAATGATAAATGATAAATGGGTTATACTTGTATAGCGCTTTTCTACCTTCATGGTACTCAAAGCGCTTTGACAGTATTTCCACATTCACACACACATTCACACACTGATGGCGGGAGCTGCCATACAAGGCGCTACCAGCACCCATCAGGAGCAAGGGTGAAGTGTCTTGCCCAAGGACACAACGGACGTGACTAGGATGGTAGAAGGTGGGGATTGAACCCCAGTAACCAGCTACCCTCCGATTGCTGGCACAGCCACTCTACCAGCTTCGCCACGCCGTCACTACTGAAACACTCTTATAAACACTACTGAAACACTCTTACATACACTACTGAAACACTCTTATAAACACTACTGAAACACTCTTACATACACTACTGAAACACTCTTATAAACACTACTGAAACACTCTTACATACACTACTGAAACACTCTTATAAACACTACTGAAACACTCTTACATACACTACTGAAACTAGCCCTGTGGGGGGGGCTAGTATGCGGTCTTCTCCAAGGTTTCTCATAGTCATTCACATCGACGTCCCACTGGGGTGATTTTTTTCCTTGCCCTTATGTAAGCTCTGTACCGAGGATGTCGTTGTGGCTTGTGCAGCCCTTTGAGACACT
The DNA here is from genome assembly GCF_033978785.1 of Entelurus aequoreus. Taxonomy (NCBI): domain Eukaryota; kingdom Metazoa; phylum Chordata; class Actinopteri; order Syngnathiformes; family Syngnathidae; genus Entelurus; species Entelurus aequoreus. The sequence continues at coordinate 17,389,491 of NC_084733.1, read as the reverse complement.
TGTGATTCAGGGCTATATAAATAAACATTGATTGATTGATGATTGAACAAAACCGACACAGTGCATGAACTCACAACAAATGACACACCTTACACACATTACCATGAATTGATTAACGTGGACCCCGACTTAAACAAGTTGAAAAACTTATTCGGGTGTTACCATTTAGTGGTCAATGGTACGGAATATGTACTGTACTGTTTCATATAATGTATTCTCTTCCTTTGCAATCTGCTAGTAAAAGATTCAATCGATCAATCAAACAACCTGCAAATCAGATGGAAAATTAGAGGGAACATTGTTTGGGGGTATCCATAATACGCTGATAGGGAGAAATTTTTATTTACACGATAAGTCGGATGTGTCTTTACCTCCGTGGCGGAGGCTCCGCCGAACCCCTGAGGCTGACTCACCGAACCCCTAGGGTTCGATCGAACCCAGGTTAAGAACCACTGGTTTATAAGAGTGTTTCAGTAGTGTATGTAAGAGTGTTTCAGCAGTGTATGTAAGAGTGTTTCAGTAGTGTTTATAAGAGTGTTTCAGTAGTGTATGTAAGAGTGTTTCAGTAGTGTTTATAAGAGTGTTTCAGTAGTGTATGTAAGAGTGTTTCAGAAGTGTTTATAAGAGTGTTTCAGTAGTGTTTATAAGAGTGTTTCAGTAGTGTATATAAGAGCATTTCAGTAGTGTATGTAAGAGCATTTCAGTAGTGTTTATAAGAGTGTTTCAGTAGTGTATGTAAGAGCATTTCAGTAGTGTATGTAAGAGCATTTCAGTAGTGTGTATAAGAGTGTTTCAGTTGGGTGTGTGAGAGAAAAACATTTCAGTTTTTTATGTGAGAGCATTTCAGTAGTGTATGTAAGAGCATTTCAGTAGTGTGTATAAGAGTGTTTCAGTAGGGTGTATAAGAGTGTTTCAGTAGGGTGTGTGAGAGAAAAAGATTTCAGTTGTTTATGTGAGAGCATTTCAGTAGTGTATGTAAGAGCATTTCAGTAGTGTTTATAAGAGTGTTTCAGTAGTGTATGTAAGAGCATTTCAGTAGTGTGTATAAGAGTGTTTCAGTAGGGTGTGTGAGAGAAAAACATTTCAGTTGTTTGTATGAGAGCATTTCAGTAGTGTATGTAAGAGCATTTCAGTAGTGTGTATAAGAGTGTTTCAGTAGGGTGTGTGAGAGAAAAACATTTCAGTTGTTTTTGTTAGAGCATTTCAGTAGTGTATGTAAGAGCATTTCAGTAGTGTGTACAAGAGTGTTTCAGTCGGGTGTGTGAGAGAAAAATATTTCAGTTTTTTATGTGAGAGCATTTCAGTAGTGTATGTAAGAGCATTTCAGTAGTGTGTATAAGAGCATTTCAGTAGTGTATGTAAGAGCATTTCAGTAGGGTGTATAAGAGTGTTTCAGTAGGGTGTGTGAGAGAAAAAGATTTCAGTTGTTTATGTGAGAGCATTTCAGTAGTGTATGTAAGAGCATTTCAGTAGTGTTTATAAGAGTGTTTCAGTAGTGTATGTAAGAACATTTCAGTAGTGTGTATAAGAGTGTTTCAGTAGGGTGTGTGAGAGAAAAACATTTCAGTTGTTTACGTGAGAGCATTTCAGTAGTGTATGTAAGAGCATTTCAGTAGTGTGTATAAGAGTGTTTCAGTAGGGTGTATAAGAGTGTTTCAGTAGGGTGTGTGAGAGAAAAAGATTTCAGTTGTTTATGAGAGCATTTCAGTAGTGTATGTAAGAGGTAATTCTGTATAATGTCCCTAACGGCCCCTCATACAACACAGTGCATGAACTCACAACAAATGACACACCTTACACACATTACCATGAATTGATTAACGTGGACCCCGACTAAATCAAGTTGAAAAACTTATTCTGGTGTTACCATTTAGTGGTCAATTGAACGGAATACGTACTGTACTGTTTCATATAATGTATTCTCTTCCTTGGCAATCTGCTAGTAAAAGATTCAATCGATCAATCAAACAACCTGCAAATCAGATGGAAAATTAGAGGGAACATTGTTTGGGGGTATCCATAATACGCTGATAGGGAGAAGTTTTTATTTACATGATAAGTCGGATGTGTCTTTACCTCCGCCGAACCCCTGAGGCCGACTCACCGAACCCCTAGGGTTCGATCGAACCCGGGTTAAGAATCAGAATCAGAATCAGAATCAGAATAGTTTTATTGCCATTGTTTGAGAACGGGTTCACAAACTAGGAATTTTTCTTGGTGCAAACGTGCGACATAAAACACATATAACACATATTTGGTAAATAAAAAGAGCTGTAACTGAGCTATCAGATAGACTTAGAAGGAATTCAAGGAGCTGCTGTTAGGAGTTATTGTTCATTTGCCTGATGGCCGAGGGGAAAAAACTGTTCAGGTGGCGGGAGGTGTGGGTCTGGATGGAGCGTAGTCTCCTGCCTGAGGGGAGAGGGGAGAATAGTGTGTGTCCAGGGTGAGAAGAGTCAGCTGTGATCCGACCCACACGCCTCCTGGTCCTGGAGGAGAACAAGTCCTGGAGGGATGGGAGCTTGCAGCCAATCACCTTCTCAGCAGCACGTACGATACGCTGCAGTCTATTCTTATCCTGGACTGTGGCGCCGAGGAACCACACTGTGATGGAGGAGGTCAGGATGGACTCTATGATGGCTGAGTAAAACTGCACCAGCATCTCGGTCGGCACCTTAAGTTTCCTCAGCTGCCGCAGGAAGTACATCCTCTGCTGGGCCTTCTTGATGAGGGAGCTGATGGTCAGCTCCCACTTGAGGTCCTGGGTGATGGTGGTGCCCAAGAAACGGAAGGAGTCCACAATGGGGACAGGGGTGGGAGAGTCAATCAGGGTGAGGGGGGATGGTGGGGCTGTGACTTTCCTGAAGTCCATGATCATCTCCACTGTTTTCTGGGCGTTGAGCTCCAGGTTGTTGAGGCTGCATCAGGACGTCAGCCGGTCCACCTCTCTCCTGTAGGCGGACTCATCGCCATTCGAGATGAGCCCGATGAGGGTGGTGTCATCCGCAAACTTGAGCAGTTTTACGGATTGGTGACTGGAGGTGCAGCAGTTTGTATACAGGGAGAAGAGCCAGGGGGAGAGTACACAGCCCTGAGGAGTACCAGTGTTTGTGGTTCGACTGTCCGAGACAATCTTCCCCAGCCGTACGTGCGGTCTTCGGTCTGTCAGGAAGTCATTAATCCAACTGCAGAGGGAGTCGGGCACGCTGAGTTGGTAGAGCTTGTCTCGTAGCAGTCCAGGGAGGATGGTGTTGAAGGCAGAGCTGAAGTCCACAAACAGGATCCTAGCGTAGGTTCCTGGGGAGTCCAGATGCTCCAGGATGAAGTGGAGGGCCAGGTTCACTGCATCATCCACAGACCTTTTGGCTCTGTAGGCGAACTGCAGTGGGTCCAGGAGGGGGGCGGTGATGTCCTTGAGGTGGGGCAGGACCAAGCGCTCAAAGGACTTCATGACCACAGACGTCAGCGCGACCGGCCTGTAGTCATTTAGTCCTGTGATCCGTGCTTTCTTGGGGACAGGGACAATGGTAGAGGTCTTAAAGCAGGACGGCACGCGGCATAGCTCCAGAGAGGTGTTAAAAATGTCAGTGAAGACAGGAGCCAGCTGGTCCGCACAGCGTCTGAGAGTGGAAGGGGAGACACCATCCGGCCCGGGGGCCTTCCGCGTATTCAACTTCAAGAACTGCCTGCGTACATCCTCTTCTTTGATGGAGAGGGTCTTTACAGCTTTATGACAGCTTTATGATGTTTTTGGAGTCCTGCGATGTCATTGGAGTCCTAAGAACCACTGACCTAGTGTAAATCAATCAATCAATCAATGTTTATTTATATAGCCCTAAATCACAAGTGTCTCAAAGGGCTGTACAAGCCACAATGACATCCTCGGTACAGAGCCCACATACGGGCAAGGAAAAACTCACCCCAGTGGGACGTCGGTGAATGACTATGAGAAACCTTGGAGAGGACCGCATATGTGGGTAACCCCCCCCCCCCCCCCCCCCCCACTCTAGGGGAGACCGAAAGCAATGGATGTCGAGTGGGTCTGACATAACATTGTGAAAGTCCAGTCCACAGTGGATCCAACACATCAGCGGGAGTCCAGTCCACAGCGGGGCCAACAGGAAACCATCCCGAGCGGAGACGGGTCAGCAGCGCAGAGATGTCCCCAACCGATGCACAGGCTAGTGGTCCCCCCGGGGTCCCGACTCTGGACAGCCAGCACTTCATCCATGGCCACCGGACCTATGCAACTCCCCCTCGCAAGGGACAGGGGAGAAGAGGAGAGAAGAAAAGAAACGGCAGATCAACTGGTCTAAAAAAGGGGGGTCTATTTAAAGGCTAGATTATACAAATGAGTTTTAAGATGGGACTTAAATGCTTCTACTGAGGTAGCATCTCTAACTGTTACCGGGAGGGCATTCCAGAGTATTGGAGCCCGAATAGAAAACGCTCTATAGCCCGCAGACTTTTTTTTGGCTCTGGGAATCACTAATAAGCCGGAATTCTTTGAACGCAGATTTCTTGTCGGGACATATGGTACAATACAATCGGCGAGATAGGCTGGAGCTAAACCGTGTAGTATTTTATACGTAAGTAGTAAAACCTTAAAGTCGCATCTTAAGTGCACAGGAAGCCAGTGCAGGTGAGCCAGTATAGGCGTAATATGATCAAACTTTCTTGTTTTTGTCAAAAGCCTTGCAGCCGCATTTTGTACCAACTGTAATCTTTTAATGCTAGACATAGGGAGGCCCGAAAATAATACGTTACAGTAATCGAGACGAGACGTAACGAACGCATGGATAATGATCTCAGCGTCGCTAGTGGACAAAATGGAACGAATTTTAGCGATATTACAGAGATGAAAGAAGGCCGTTTTAGTAACACTCTTAATGTGTGACTCAAACGAGAGAGTTGGGTCGAAGATAATACCCAGATTCTTTACCGAGTCGCCTTGTGTAATTGTTTGGTTGTCAAATGTTAAGGTGGTATTATTAAATAGATGTTGGTGTCTAGCAGGACCGATAATCAGCATTTCCGTTTTCTTAGCATTGAGTTGCAAAAAGTTAGCGGACATCCATTGTTTGATTTCATTAAGACACGCGCATTCGTATAGTTAGGAGGAGATGCCTCATTGAGCGCAAAAAATTCGTCTGGTTTGAGCCAGGTTTCGCTAAGACCAATGACGTTAAGATTGTTGTCTCTAATGACCTCATTAACTAATAACGCCTTGGGAGACAATGATCTTATGTTTAAAAAGCCCATATTATACGTATTGGGCTGTTTTCACGAGTTTTTGTTAAGATTATCCGTAGTGGCAATATTAACAATGTTGCGTTTATTATGCGTAGTGCACTTTAAATAGTTTCGACCATATCTAGGAATTGATATGACGGGAATTTTCTGATTGTTTGCTTGGTGCTGCAATAGACTGGACATATCATAATTTGCCACCTCAGTAGAATGCATGTCCACCTCTGACACAGACACAACAGAAAAAACATTATGTGAATTGTGTATTATTCTAAGAGAATTGCTATGCGTACATGGATTATCCAGCCTGGCGCTGGCTAGTTCTAGCTTAACTGACTCCTCACCCGGACTAACAGACATTGTAATTGCCTGTGACCGGGCTTGCTCTAGTGTAGTCAGTCAAGTGAGACTTAAATAGTAGTCTATGTTTCTAGACAGGATGATGGCGCCTTCCTGGTTAGGGTGAAGGCCGTCTCTCATCAGCAAGCCTGGTTTGCCCCAGAAAGAGGGCCAGTTATCAATAAACGTTAGTCCCTGTTGCCTACAGAAGCTAGGAAGCCACTTGTTAAGCGAGACTAATCTGCTATATCTCTCATCATTGCCTCTCGCAGGCAGGGGGCCAGAGACAATTACTCGATGCCTGGACATCTTTCTGGCGAGATCACAAGTCCTGGCTATGTTTCTCTTTGTAATCTCTGACTGTCTCATTCTAGTGTCATTGGAGCCAACGTGTACAACTATATTTGCATAATTAGTGGTGCGATTAGCCTGTCGTACGTGTTTACTAGGCCTGTTGCGAGTTAGCTCCCTAAGATTAGCTTCAATGTCAGGGGCTCTGGCCCCGGGGATACACTTTACTGTGGCTGGTTTGCTAAGCTTTATGTTTCGGGTGATGGAGTCCCCTATGACTAAGGTGTGGTGCCCGGTAGACTGGGGTGTAGGACTAGCTAAAGAGCTAAATCTATTATGCGTCTCAACCGGTACACCGTAGCTTGTAGGCCGCTTAGGACTGCTACAAGCTGGGCTAGTTAGCTCGCTACAGCTAACGCTAGCAGATGTGTCCGCAACATCTAAAGTTACGACATTACTCTGCTCTAACTGGCGGACACGGCCCTCTAGCAGAGCCAACCTCTCCGTGAGTATGGTGCAAGACGCGCAGGAAGCCATTACTCACAGTGTTTTCTGTCACAAATCGTAAATAAAAATTGAATACAATAAATTTGCTGGAAGGAGTTGGTTGCATGTTTCTCCCAAGATGCAGACGGACAACTCCGGACGAAGCGTGCAGGTCGGAAACCATTTATTTGTATAAATCGTGCAGGGGGTAGCACGGTGGACCAGGGGTTAGTGCATGTGTCTCACAATACGAAGGTCATGGGTTCGATCCCCGGGCTCGGGGTCTTTCTGTGTGGAGTTTGCATGTTTTTCCCCGTGACTGCATGGGTTCCAAAGGGACAAGCGGTAGAAAATGGATGGATGGATGGATGCAGGGGACAGCACGGTGACACAGGGGTTAGTGCATGTGCCTCACAATACGAAGGTCCTGGGTTCGATCCCCAGGCTCTGGGTCTTTCTGTGTGGAGTTTGCATGTTTCTCCCCGTGACGGCGTGGATTCCCTTCCGGGTACTCCGGCTTCCTCCCACCTCCAAAGACATGCACCTGGGGATAGGTTGATTGGCAACACTAAAAATTGGCCCTAGTGTGTGAATGTTGTCTGTCTATCTGTGTTGGCCCTGCGATGAGGTGCCGACTTGTCCAGGGTGTACCCCGCCTTCCGCCCGAATGCAACTGAGATAGGCTCCAGCGCCCTCCTCCCGCTACCCCGAAAGGGACAAGCGGTAGAAAATGGTTGCATGGAAATCATGCGGGAACAAACAGGAAAAAGCACGGGAGGCAAAGCTAAAAAACTATAAAACAGGAATCCAAAAACTATAATGGTCGTTAGCTGTTGCGTCTACCGATGGTAGAAAGAAACGGGGATAAATAGCTCTCTGATTAAGTGCCCGGGAGCAGGTGAGCGTCCCGAACACTAATCGGAGGCAGGAGGAACTAATCTGCAGTCATGGCAACTGAAACACAAACCCAGGGGAGCAGAAAACAGGACTGAGGTAGTCAAAACTAACAGAACAAAACATGATCCGGGCGACGGATCCTAACAATTTGCTAATCCTTTTCAACCTATATTCAATTGAATATTCTGTAAAGAAAAGATACTTTAAAGTTCGAACTGGAAAAACTCTTGTTATTTTTTGGCAAATATTAGCTCATTTGGAATTTGATGCCTGCAACATGTTTCCAAAAAAAAGCTGGCAAAAAAGACGGAGAAAGTTGAGGAAGGCTCTTTCTTGCTGAAATAAGCAGGGGCGTCCATGATAACGTTGCTTGAATGGCAACATATGTTGCTCCAAAACCTGTATGTACCTTTCAGCATTAATGGTGCCTTCACAGATGTGTAAGTTACCCATGTCTTGGGCACTAATACACCCCCATACCATCACAGATGCTGGCTTTTGAACATTGCGCCTGGAACAATCCGGATGGTTCTTCTCCTCTTTGTTCCTGAGGACACGATGTCCACAGTTTCGAAAAACAATCTGAAATGTGGATTCGTCAGACCACAGAACAGTTTTACTCTTTGCATCAGTCCATCTTAGATGAGATCAGGCCCAGTGAAGCCGGCGGCGTTTCTGGGTGTTGTTGATAAATGGCTTCGGCTTTGCATAGTACAATTTAACTTGCACTTACAGATGTAGCGATGAACTGTAGTTACTGACAGTGGTTTTCTGAAGTGTACCTGAGCCCATTTGGTGATATCCTTTACACACTGATGTCGCTTTTTGATGCAGTACCGCCTGAGGTATCGAAGGTCCGTAATATCATCGCGTACGTGCAGTGGTTTCTCCAGATTCTCTGAACCTTTTGATGATATTACGCACCGTAGATGGTGAAATCCCTAAATTCCTTGCAATAGCTGGTTGAGAAAGGTTTTTCTTAAACTGTTCGACAATTTGCTCACGCATTTGTTGACAAAGTGGTGACCCGCGCCCCATCCTTGTTTGTGAATGACTGAGCATTTCATGGAAGCTGCTTTTATACCCAATCGTGGCACCCACCTGTTCCCAATTAGCATGTTCACATGTGGGATGTTCCAAATAAGCGTTTGATGAGCGTTCCTCAACTTTCTCCGTCTTTTTTGCCACTTGTGCCAGCTTTTTTGAAACAAGTTGCAGGCATCAAATTCCAAATGAGCTAATATTTGCAAAAAATAACAAAGTTTACCAGTTTGAACGTTAAGTATCTTGTCTTTGCAGTCTGTTCAATTGAATATAAGTTGAAAAGGATTTGCAAATCATTGTATTCTGTTTTTATTTACCATTTACACAACGTGCCAACTTCACTGGTTTTGGGGTTTTGTAAATCAATACAAAAACAACACACCATTTATTTTGGCTTTGGCAATTCTGTAGCACGCACACGGTTATGCTCACCTCTGGAAAAAGAGCTCAGCAGATCAATTTCACTTCACCGGTGGCAGCAATCCTTTCACCGTTGATGGAGTGGTGAGGAGTGACCTCAGATGGGTGAAGAGGGTCTTCTGTTCTTCTTCCCTCTCTATGTAAACAGGGACCTGCTTCATCGCTGCCCACTTGGATGGCTTGCCACAGAGTATACTCTTAAGAAAAAGGGTTTGGGAAATGAATAATTTAGTGTGTTGTGTGGCAAACGTTTACTGAAACACTGACTATAAATGGCAGTTGAATGAAATACATGCATATCCTAAAGCTAGAAAATAGCCAATTAGTTTGGTATACGACTTCTGAGAATAATCCTAAGAAAGGGTTGTTGTGGCAAAATTGTCTTTTAATCATTTAGCAGTAGTCATGAGAAAATGTAAACAATTTGAAAACTACCATCAAATGCTGCTCAGCCCCTTTTGTATGCACAATGAAGTCCACCAGCGCCTTTTCAGCCCCAGACACAAACCTTCCTTATTGTTAGAAAAATACCACTGTTTATATTAAACATGCTTCTCAGATTAGAGTATTTGGCATGCACCGTTTTGTCCTACTAATTTCAGCGATCCTTGAACTCATCGTAGTTTGTTTACATGTACAACTTTCTCCGATGCTGCCACAGAGAGACGTATTTTATGCCACTCCTTCTTTTTTTTCCTCATTTTGTCCACCAAACGTTTTATGCTGTGCGTGAATGCACAAAAGTGAGCTTTGATGATTTTATTGATTTGTCAATTTGTCAATCCATGACTGCGAGATAATCGATGCTAACATGCTATTTAGGTTAGCTGTGTGTACATATTGCATCATTATGCCTCCTTTTTAGGTATATTGGAACTCATTTAATTCCTCTGTGTATTTAATTTATATGTGCATGTCTCATGACACGTTATCTGTATGTAATATTGGCTGCATTTCTCATATGTTGTTCCAGACCGCAGCAAACGTTACCCAGCTTGCAAAGATTGTAATAAATCCATTAGAAGAAGACAGCCTGCCGTTTCCTTAAACTCGGACACACACACATCTATACCTTTTGGCCATTCTGAGCCGGTAATTTCCAGAAGTTATCTCATCCTGTGAGAAGCCTCCATTTTACTAATGATTTCCAATGTTGCAAAAATGTGTACAATAAAAATTTAAATACAACATTTCCGTCAACGAAGATTTGCGTCAGGCTTTGATAGTAGGCTACTATAGCTAATATAGACACTTACATCATGTAACACTTATATAAGACTTTTATTTTTTTGCAGCTCCAGACAGATTTTTTTAAAAAATTTTTTTTGGTCCAATATGGCTTTTTCAATGTTTTGGGTTGCCGACACCTGACTTACAACAAGCAAATCAATAATCCAAATTATGATTAGGGATGTCCGATAATGGCTTTTTGCCGATATCCCGATATTGTCCAACTCTTTAATTACCGATACCGATATCAACCGATACCGATATCAACCGATACCGATATATACAGTCGTGGAATTAACACATTGTTATGCCTAATTTGGACAACCAGGTATGGTGAAGATAAGGTCCTTTTTAAAAAAATAAAATAAGATAAATAAATTAAAAACATTTTCTTGAATAAAAAAGAAAGTGAAACAATATAAAAACAGTTACATAGAAACTAGTAATTAATGAAAATGAGTAAAATTAACTGTTAAAGTTTAATACTATTAGTGGACCAGCAGCACGCACAATCATGTGTGCTTACGGACTGTATCCCTTGCAGACTGTATTGATATATATTGATATATAATGTAGGAACCAGAATATTAATAACAGAAAGAAACAACCCTTTTGTGTGAATAAGTGTAAATGGGGGTGGGAGGTTTTTTGGGTTGGTGCACTAATTGTAAGTGTATCTTGTGTTTTTTATGTTGATTTAATTAAAAAAAACCACAAAAAAAACCGATACCGATAATACAAAAAACGATACCGATAATTTCCGATATTACATTTTAAAGCATTTATCGGCCGATAATATCAGCAGGCCGATATTATCGGACATCTCTAATTATGACATTTAAAAAAGTTAAATAATTGGTACACAATTGACATGCATACATACGTAGCGTTGCAGGTCATACTTGATATTCTACTAATCGAGCCATTTACTTGGATCCTCCTAAACTACAATTTAAGAGGCAACTACTGGTCTGTGATGTCAGTCAGATGTTCAACTAGCTTAGCGAATCACTTGTAGATCACATATGAAGTGTTTATTGTTACCATAGATCTGAACATGTTGTAGGGTTGTCATACCCTTCTATTTTGAAACACTCCATTAATGCAGCTGGAATAGGCTCCAGCACCCCCGGTAGAAAATGTATGGATTAAAACAGGGGTGTCAAACTCATTTTAGATCGGGTGCCACATGGAGAAAAATACTCCCAAGTGGGCCGGACTGCTAAAATCACGGCACGATAACTTAAAAATGAAGACAAACTTCAGATTTGTTTCTTTGTTTAAAAATAGAACGAGCACATTCTGAAATTGTACAAATCATAATGTTGCTGTTGTTTTTTTACACTTACATGTTGCGGTTATTAGTAGTCTATCTTTATTTGTGAAGTGAAGTGAAGTGAATTACATTTATATAGCGCTTTTTCTCAAGTGACTCAAAGCGCTTTACATAGTGAAACCCAATATCTAAGTTACATTCAAACCAGTGTGGGTGGCACTGGGAGCAGGTGGGTAAAGTGTCTTGCCCAAGGACACAACGGCAGTGACTAGGATGGCGGAAGCGGGGATCGAACCTGCAACCCTCAAGTTGCTGGCACGGCCGCTCTACCAACCGAGCTATACCGCCCTATATTTGTCTTTATTTATACTTTCTGAATGAATTATGTGATAATGTTTATCAGTCAACTCGTGTTAATTTTCAATCTATTAAGATAAAAAAATGTAATCAAAATCAAATTACAGTATGGTATTTATGTAGTTTGATCATTTTCCTCGACTGATGTACTAACATTATGACATTATGTGATTTATTTTGTACATATGTAGCATCATCTACAAAGCTACAAACAGTTTCTATTGTGACATTTAGAACAGCTGTGCGGTGGTTGCCCTCCCGGGGGTTCTTCAGACCACCAAGCACCGACATGAGAGCCCGTTTCAGGGTTACAATAGTGTTTTATTTGGATGAATCGTCACCGGCTGCTTTTCAGAAATTGTCCTTCAGTCTCTTTTCTCTCTCGCTCCCGCTCTCACGCCAGCTCCCCTCCAGCTCCCCTCCAGCTCCAACACTCTCTCTCCTCCCGTCTGCTGCCTTTTAACAGAGCGACAGGCGATTAGATAACCAGGCCCAGGTGGGCCATCTAAGTACCTGTCGCTGATTTGGAAACCGGCCCTGGCACACCCCGCTTCGCTGCAGGCCCGCAGGCTGTTTCTTTCATTAAAACATTTCAGGTGAAGTGAATTATATTTATATAGCGCTTTTACATAGTGAAACCCAATATCTAAGTTACATTTAAACCAGTGTGGGTGGCACCGGGAGCAGGTGGGTAAATTGTCTTGCCGAAGGACACAACGGCAGTGACTAGGATGGGGGAAGCGGGGATCGAACCTGGAACCCGCAAGTTGCTGGCACGGCCGCTCTACCAACCGAGCTATACCGCTTTGCAAAATGAGCAAGGTATTCATGTTTTTAACAAAAATATGGGCAAATGTTCTCACACTTTACATGTTATCACTGGCGATGTTTTTGCGAGTGGCGGCGCGGACCTGCTTCCGCCCGGAAAAACACGAGTGATGACGTCGCGACTGTTGTCGACTAATCCTTGCACCCTTTCTCCCATTAATGACTTTTTCTTTCTCTTTGTGCTTTGCCCGCTGCAGGTCACAATCCTCCAGGGTTAGTGAGAGGAAATCATGACTGGTTTCATGTCACCAGTTTTTCCAAAGGGAATTATTAGATGAAACTCTGTGTGCACGGTTATTAGGCAAGTGAGTACTTCTACTGTGTCATCCTTTTTTATGCCTACCGATATGCATGATGTGTATTCTATGTAACATCTCGGAATATTAAAACCACGTCCACATCGCCAACATCCGGACAATCGAATAGAACAAATAGAGCCTATGTGTACAAATAGAGGCTATTTGTCTACTTAAAGGCCTACTGAAATGAAATGTTCTTATTTAAACGGGGATAGCAGATCCATTCTATCTGTCATACTTGATCATTTTGCGATATTGCCGTATTTTTGCTGAAAGGATTTAGTAGAGAACATCAACGATAAAGTTCGCAACTTTTGGTCGCTGATAATAAAGCCTTGCCTGTACCGGAAGTAGCGTGACGTCACAGGTTGTGGAGCTCCTCACATCTGCACATTGTTTACACCAGCAGCGAGAGCGATTCGAACCGAGAAAGTGACGATTACCCCATTAATTTGAGCGAGGATGAAAGATTTGTGGATGAGGAACGTGAGAGTGAAGGATTAGAGTGCAGTGCAGGACGCCAGGATGTATCTTTTTTCGCTCTGACCGTAACTTAGGTAAAAGGGCTCATTGGATTCCACACTTTCTCCTTTTTCTATTGTGGATCACGGATTTGTATTTTAAACCACTTCGGATACTATATCCTCTTGAAAATGAGAGTCGAGAACGTGAAATGGACATTCACAGTGACTTTTATCTCCACGACAATACATCGGCGAAACACTTTAGCTATGGAACTAACGTAATAGCATCGTGCTTAACTGCAGATAGAAACGGAAGAAATAAGCCCCTGACTGGAAGGATAGACAGCAGATCAACAATACTACTATTACTTCTATCAGGAGACACCGAACCAAACCCTGGACTTGTAACCACACGGTTAATGCTGTCCCGCCTGTCGAAGCCTAGCTATGCTGTTGCTAACAACGCCATTGAAGCTAACTTAGCTACGGGACCTCGACAGAGCTATGCTAAAAACATTAGCTCTCCACCTACGCCAGCTCTCATCTGCTCATCAACACCCGTGCTCACCTGCGTTCCAGCGATCGACGGCGCGACGAAGGACTTCACCACGATCATCGGTGCGGTCGGCGGCTAGCGTCGGATAGCGCGTCTGCTATCCAACTCAAAGTCCTCCTGGTTGTGTTGCTTTAGCCAGCCGCTAATACACAAATCCCACCTACAGCTTTCTTCTTTGCAGTCTCCATTGTTCATTAAACAAATTGCAAAATATTCACCAACACAGATGTCCAGAATACTGTGGAATTTTGCGATGAAAACAGACGCTGTTTGTATTGGGACACAATGGTGTCCCAATACTTCCGCACAATCCGTGACGTCACGCGCATACGTCATCATACCGAGACGTTTTCAGCCGGGTATTTCCCAGGAAATTTAAAATTGCACTTTATAAGTTAACCCGGCCGTATTGGCATGTGTTGCAATGTTAAGATTTCATCATTGATATATAAACTATCAGACTGTGTGGTCGGTAGTAGTGGGTTTCAGTAGGCCTTTAATACCGGCATTGTCTTTTCCATCCTTACCCTTTCCAACCTTTGAAACAGAGCCAATGTGTGGAACAATTTCCCTTGTGGATCAATAAAGTTTGTCTAAGTCTAAGTCTGAGTCTAAGAATAATAGGATATATATATACGTATATATCCATTCATGCTGTACTGACCTGCTTGTGGTTATGTCTTATATGTTTTTGTGGTTTTCATTTGATGTTCATTGTTCCTATGATACCAAAAAACGCTGTCCCGGCCTGAGAGTCGATTGGCCGAGAATGTGGAAGTGCTGTTAAGTCTCCGGGGAAGGGCGGAGACAAAAGTGTATACCTGATGGAATTGGGCTGGTTGTTAGCATAAAATTGGCAATAAAAGTTAAAAATAGCATCAGATTCTTTACTTATTCTGGAGGCTACAATACATTATATTCGTTTTCACGTTAAAAACACATATTTTTTAAGGTGTGGCGGCTTCAATTTTGCCATGAAGGAGAAACCCTTCCCTATATTGTATATTCTTGGTATTGTAGACATACACAGTTGGAAAGCTCACTACTAAAATTTAAGAGTTGTTTTATTGCTGTTCAGCCTTCCATTCAGCTGTTCTATGACCTTTAACAAACCCCAAAATCTTGGTTTAGGTAGTTCCATGTTTTGTAGAGAGATGCCAATAGTACCATTTAAAAAAAATCCCTCACCACTCTGGTTTTATTTCAGTCAAACCTTTCTGTCAAACGATATTTACAACAAAACGAATCAATGACCCCTAGTACTGACTAAAGCTCTTGTTCGGGTACTTCCCAACATTGAACCGTCACACTGAGCCAAGTAGAGCTGTGCGCTTTCACACGGTGAGACGGATGTGATTATTGCATAATTAGAGCCAAAGCGACGTGTGACACTTTGTTTTATCCTATCCAAAAGGTCAGTTGAAAACCGATTTGTCTGAAAACCAAAGCTATATTTTCCCACAGGAAACTGTATATCCAGTTTATCCATTCCAGACACTCAAAAACCACCCCTTTAATCAGCCCTATTAGTATTACAATCAGTTGTATCAATGGTCAAGGGGGCACCTGAAACAAAAAAAAAAACAGGTTTCTATGCCGTGTTATTTTTTTTACAACAGGACATACAGTAGCCACCTATGTTTGTTGTTTTAGCCAGTAACAAAAGGAGCCAGGCACTTTTAGGTATGAGGTGCCCCCTTGACCAATGATGCAATTGAATGGAATATTAACAGGGGTGATTCCAGGGGTGGCAGAAGTCTCTAGTCTTCACATCTTAACTAGATCTCCCCTGTCGAAGTCTGTTTGAACTGATTAAGACTGCTTGGATGAGAAGCGAAACATCTTCTAAGACATATGCAACAGTCCAGTTGCCATCGATTCAATACCCTGAGAATCATACTTATAATATGGGTCATTTGAAAACCGAGGTACCACTGTATTTGTGGGACAGTGACAATTACTTTTTAAGTTGTTAAACGTCACATCCCGGTCCCGGTGGAATGTCTTTAAAGTCTTCCAAAGTCCAGCCTCTGTGAATACCGCCAAAGAAGCTAGGGAATTCTGGGGTTGACTTCAACCCTTTAATTCCGTGTCAGTTAACGAGTCACACAGAAAAAAGGTAACAAAAAATCCTAGCTTGAATATGCAGTGTGAACACCAAGCAACTGTAATTAATCGTCATGCATGATGAGTCCTGTGACATTATCTTTGTGCCTCTCCAGGACAGAGCATGTCATCTGCATCCGTTCACAGAATCCTACGACCCCTTCTTCTTGCCACCTTCATCCTGGGATGCTTTGTGACTTTGTTTTTGATGTATTTTAAACCATCCACCCGTTGGCTATCGGGTCCCGTTGAGTCAACGGCGTCCACTGAGCGGGTCAAAGGCATTTTCTACGCCAAGAGCGATAAAAATGTCACCACGGTGCTCATCTGGCTCTGGCCCTTCGGACAGACCTACGACCTGAACGTGTGCGGCTCGCTCTACAACATGGAGGGCTGCTTTATCACGGCTGACAGGAACCTCTACAACAAGTCGGACGGCGTCCTCATCCATCACCGGGACATCTGCTCGGACTTGTCCAATCTGCCGCCGCTGCAGCGTCCGTCTTTTCAAAAGTGGATTTGGATGAATTTGGAGTCTCCGTCTCACTCTTCTCAGCTGTCCGGCATTGAGAATCTGTTCAACCTAACCCTCAACTACCGCCGGGATGCCGACATTGAAGTGCCTTACGGGTCCATCGTGGCTGCCGAGGGCGAGGAAGACTTCGTCCCGCCCAGCAAAAACAAGCTGATCTGCTGGATCGTGAGCAACTGGAACCAAGAGCATGTGCGGGTCAAGTACTACAACGAGCTATACAAACACATCGAGGTCCACGCGTACGGACAAGCCTTCGGGGAGTACATCTCGGACCAGGACTACTTCCCCACCATGGCCAGCTGTAAGTTCTACCTGGCTTTCGAGAACTCCATCCACAAGGACTACATCACAGAGAAACTCTACAACCCCCTTTCCGTGGGGACGGTGCCCGTGGTGCTGGGCCCGTCGCGACAGAACTACGAGAACTTCGTCCAAGGGGACGCCTTCATCCACGTGGACGACTTCTCGTCACCCAAGGAGCTGGCCGACTACCTGCTGCTCCTGGACAAAAACGAGGACATGTACCTCAGGTATTTTGAGTGGCGGCGGCACTTTAAAGTGAAAAAATCCTCATTCTGGGCCGAGCACACGTGCCTGGCTTGTGATTACCTGCGCAGGCACAGGGAGTACAAGACGGTCAACAACCTGGAAAAGTGGTTCTGGGGCTGAGACAGCTTTGCAGGACTATTCAGTGTTTGTGTCGCTGACCTCATTTTAGGTTTTTATTCATGATATTTTTCATCATGAGCCATTTTCGCCTAGCCTTAGTCTTTTTTTGGCCTTTTGTGTTGCTGTAGTCCCTGCAAAGTTCAGACTGCAGGTCCGTACGGCGACGCCTATGCGAGATTTCTTTCTCCAGCCACAAGATTCAGACTTTTCAGCATATATTGCTAAGTGTCATTTTCAACTTCATAGGCTGCTGCCCCTGTGACCCAACCCTGGGTAAACGAAAATAACGGATGGATGGCACTGTATTTCATTTTTGACAGGTGTATGTCAGACCTGGGTAGGAGATCCTTCTAGTCTGAGGTTACTTTGGGGGTGGAGACAAGGAATATCTACAAGTTTATATAATCATTTACACATTTCAAATGCACGTTCTGTACATATTTTTTGACCATTCTTCATTATGCTACTACTACAATGACGTGAGTGCTTAAATGTAAGACAAAACAAGATGTTTTTATTTTCATCTGATGCTCACTTCTTGTGTCCGACTGACAAAACAAAAAAGGCACCTCAATACAGTATTTATCCGAGTGAGACGTCACAATGAACACCTGTGCTTGTGATTGACGTCACCTATGCAGTGTTGACCGAGCTCAAGTGTCATGCGTCTGTACTGTAGCGCACTTTTTCACGTCACACCGTTTTTTGTTTTTTTACATGTGTACAGTGGAGACACGCGATCCGCAGCCATGACATTAGGTACACCTAGTTCAAATAAAAGACGATTGAATAAACAATGTGTATTGGGCTGCTCTGCATCAAGAACTGAATCTTCGTGTTTTTCAAACAGGAGGATACATGGTGTAGTCCAGGGGTGTCCAAAGTGCGGCCCGAGGGCCATTCGCGGCCCGCAGCTAATTGTTTACCGGCCCGCCACACATTCTGGAAATACTATTGTAAAAATAAAAAAGAACATTAAAAAAAGTGAAATGAGGTGAAATCTAACGAGAAAAAGTTGCAATGTTGACACAAAAGCTGCCATGCAGGCTGTTTTTCTTTTCTTTTGTCTTTCTTCATTTTTCTTTTTTTGCCATTGCTCCAAAAAAAAAAAAATAATGACAAAAAATTCCATGTTATAATGAATTATTTTCAGGGCTCCAATTACTTCAAATATTTCACTTTAAAATGTTTTATGTGGTAAATATTGCATATATTGTGTAGTAGCCATATAAAAACATCAAAGTTTTCTTTGACAAAAGCGCATAAAACAAACAAAAATAATAGTTCCAGCATAAAATCGACAGATATATCTGAAGTTGATCTCGTCACTTAAGTGTTGAAAGTAAAAGAAAAACCTAATAAAAATGTGTCACTTTATGAGTGTTGCACCTTTTGGATCCTAAATATATTTAGTGATTTTTTATTTATCTTTTCACGGTGATTACTCAAAAATATGAAAGAATTAAAATCAATGGTGTCCTGCATTATTGATCTTTTAGGGCTCTAATTACTAAATACTGCATATTTCAGTGTTACTATAAAAAACTAAGTTGTTTTTGACAGAAAAGCCATAAAACATTTTTTTTAATTTGTATTACTTTATATCAACTTGAAGTTGATATAGAGATTTACTGTAAGCGTTAAATAATTTAAAAAAAATAATAATCTGACTTATTTTTAACATTTTAATGATTCAGACCCTTTATGGTCCCTGGGACCCCTAAAGGTAAAATAAATAAAAAAATGCATATATTTTGGTATGGTTTGAAAATGAAAAATATCAAAATGGCCCCCATGTGCTTTAAATTTTCAGTGTGCGGCCCTCAGTGGAAAAAGTTTGGACACCCCTGGTGTAGTACATTGTGGTCGTCTACAACCTGCTCTTGATTTCGATTATTCAGGTGTACCTAATGTTACGGGGTGAATGGGACTTCTCCTTTTTATGCTGTTTTGGATGCATGGTAAATATTTTTTAAACTTTTTCGATTTTTTTTTTTTTTTCCAAGCAGCTGTGCAGTAAAGAATGTGACCACCTGCTGTCTTTTACATGTTTTTTATTATCTGTATACAACTATATAGAACATTTTTGCAAAATCTACTGAACAATGCATCTGAAACAGCAATCTGCAGCTACAGACTCGGGATGGGCATTTGACGTTTCCATTCAATCGGTCGATGAACTATAGGGTAGTTTCAATAGGCCGCCGAATGTCTTGAACTCCTATTTCCACGCCGGTGTGGTATTGAGCGGAATAATGCCCGTTCGAGTAGCTCAACATTCCTAAGTCTGCAGAGTACTAGTACTAGAGCACCAGTTAGTTGAGACTGGATCTATAGTGCCTCTGCTGGTCGCAGCCCAGTAGCGCACACGTGTTTCCATCGATTAATTGAACCCGATCAAACGCCCATTCCCGCTGTCGGTTCCATTTTGCACCGTGCAAGAGTTTTTATGCAAGCGGACGTTTTCCTTCATTTCCTCGGCTCCGGACTGGACTATGTTCTTATGGCGTGCCATAGTGAATCTTGTAAATATCAGAAAAAAATTGTTAACGTATGAAAGGCTGGATTTAAATGTTCAAATCTCTTAATGAATTGTTGTATTGAGGCAATGTTACACCTAAATTGTACTTTTTTTTTTATAACTAGCACTTTTCTTTCCTGTATGTTTAGATGGAACTGTTGTCATCCATTGTAGACAAGACTATGAAAGTGCCATTCAGGTTGGATCCAAGATCTATTTTTTTTTGTCTCTTTTGCCTGCTTTTCTCTTTTCTTGTTTGCCAAATCATGTGTTGGAGTGGCAGCCTTTATTCATTCCGTTGTCCTGAATGAAGATGCTGCCTAGCACTGACATTGCTGACGTCCTTACAAAAATAGCCACAAACGCTGATCTTGCTTTATTTAAAAAAAAAAAAAAACAACAACAAATGGGTGAGTGAGCGTTGTTTTTGATTTGGATTAGATTTGTTTTGCCAAAATCACTGTATTTTGCCAAATGTTGTATGTATTTGAACTAGATGTCAAATAGTGTCAACGAAAATAAACAAGTGAAGCGTACAGGATGCCTTACCTTCTTTGAGATAATTCATACCAGCTTCAGCTGTGGAAAATCTGGGTGTGATGTTTGCCAGCGACCTTAAATTTGAAAAACAAGTTAACTCCGTGATTAGAGCAGGTTTTTTCCAGCTGAGACTTTTGGCAAAGGTGAAGTCTTTTCTGCGGAGGGCAGACCTTGAGAAAGCCATTCATGCTTTCATCAGCTGGAGACTGGACTACTCTATAATGGACTAAATCAGTCACTCCTCCACATATTACTCCGGT
>NC_084733.1:17341623-17366623 GCF_033978785.1 Entelurus aequoreus | reverse complement strand
CAGGCAATTTCTGAGGTAACAGCAGAAACATTTTGTTTTATCAGGGAAAAAGAAAAGAAAGGGTGAAGCACAAAACACTTCACTGCTGGGATTTCCTTTACAGGGGGACTAGAATGTAAAGTCCATGTTAATAATGGAGTTCATTCAGAGAATCTCACACAACTCGGTGCAGTTTGTTCATTCTTAGAACTTGACGGCCATTTATTTTAAATGTACTGCCCTATGAATTAAAGTGCTATAACATTTACTGTGCAAACACACTTTTAACAGCATTTTTAAACAGTTAGCAGTTAAACAAAACATTTGTAAATCTTCAGCCTCAGCTTCAACTATGTTATCAAAGCAAATACAAAATTAAAGCTTATTGCCACTACCTGGGCATTAATGTTATACTGTTCCTTATGAAAAATAAAAGTCCTGCGCCACAATCACAACAATTCTACAGGCAATTTCTGAGGTAACAACAGAAAAGTTTTACGTTTATCATGAAGTAGCATAACCAGTCTATGTTCAGTACCAAATGTCCCTATTAGGGAGAGGTGACGCTCAAAAAAAATTCACTGCTGGGATTTACTGTGCTGAGGACTAGACTGACTCGGGGGCCAAATTTAGAGAAAAAAATGTGTCTGGGGGCCGGTATATCTATTTTTAAGAAAACTAATATAAAACCTCACAATAAAGTCTGGTTGAATGCTAAAAATGTTATGACAGACCGCCTTAAAAACGGAATTTTAAATTTTTCTATGAACGATAAAACCCTGAATATTGAGAACATATGAACGTCACACCCCCTTTCAATCGACATATTTTACCATCAAGCCAAATGCAACAAACACAGCGAAATATGAACGCTAAGTGTAAAAAAACTAAACACATCTACAATCTGATACATCTGATACATCACTAAGCTTTAGAACTTTCTTGTAAAAATCTCCTTCTGCGTCTGTCCCTGACACCCGCATTTCAGGCTCTGGAAACACTCTGTGGAAACGCTCCCCACCCACACTGCTTGGTGCCTGGTCTGACCTGCTGTGACGTAGATTACCATAGTAACTAGTAGGGTTGTACGGTATACGGGTATTAGTATAGTACCGCGATACTAATGAATCATATTCGGTACCAAATCGCCTCTGAAAAGTACCGGTTTGCCACACCCTAGGATTTTTTGTTAAAATAAAGCCAATAACGCAATTTTTTCCGGTCCCCTTTATTTAGAAAAGTATCGAAAAGTACCGAAATAATATTGGCATCGGGACAACACTAGTCACTAAAATATCATGCAAAAGCGCAGATTCCAACCATTGAAATACTTTGCATAGTTCAAGACTTATGGTAATTTGAAAACATCACTGCACACCATAATGGCAGCTACACTTTCCATCTTAAAGGCCTACTGAAACCCACTACTACCGACCACGCAGTCTGATAGTTTATATATCAATGATGAAATCTTGACATTGCAACACATGCCAATACAGCCGGGTTAACTTATAAAGTGCAATTTTAAATTTCCCGCTAAACTTCCGGTTGAAAACATCTATGCATGATGACGTATGCGTGTGACGTCAATCATTGAAACGGAAGTATTCGGACACATTGTATCCAATACAAAAAGCTCTCTTTTCATCTCAAAATTCCACAGTATTCTGGACATCTGCGTTGGTGAATCTTTTGCAATTTGTTTAATGAACAATGGAGACTGCAAAGAAGAAAGCTGTAGGTGGGATCGGTGTATTAGCGGCTGGCTGCAGCAACACAACCAGGAGGACTTTGACTTGGATAGCAGACGCGCTATCCGACGCTAGCCGCCGACGGCACGGATGATCGGGTGAAGTCCTTCGTCGCGCCGTCGATCGCTGGAACGCAGGTGAGCACGGGTGTTGATGAGCAGATGAGGGCTGGCTGGCGTAGGTGGATACCTAATGTTTTTATCATAGCTCTGTGAGGTCCCGTTGCTAAGTTAGCTTCAATGGCGTCGTTAGCAACAGCATTGTTAAGCTTCGCCAGGCTGGAAAGCATTAACCGTGTAGTTACAGGTCCATGGTTTAATAGTATTGTTGATTTTCTGTCTATCCTTCCAGTCAGGGGTTTATTTCTTTTGTTTCTATCTGCAGTTAAGCCCGATGCTATCACGTTAGCTCCGTAGCTAAAGTGCTTCGCCGATGTATTGTCGTGGAGATAAAAGTCACTGTGAATGTCCATTTCGCGTTCTCGACTCTCATTTTCAAGAGGATATAGTATCCGAGGTGGTTTAAAATACAAATCCGTGATCCACAATAGAAAAAGGAGAAAGTGTGGAATCAAATGAGCTAGCTTCTCCCTAAGTTACGGTCAGAGCGAAAAAAGATGCGTCCTGCACTGCACTCTAGTCCTTCACTCTCACGTTACTCATCCACGAATCTTTCATCCTGGCTCAAATTAATGGGGTAATCGTCGCTTTCTCGGTCCGAATCGCTCTCGCTGCTGGTGTAAACAATGGGGAAATGTGAGGAGCCTTTCAACCTGTGACGTCACGCTACTTCCGCAACAGGCAAGGCTTTTTTTATCAGCGACCAAAAGTTGCGAACTTTATCGTCGATGTTCTCTACTAAATCCTTTCAGCAAAAATATGGCAATATCGCGAAATTATCAAGTATGACACATAGAATGGATCTGCTATCCCCGTTTAAATTAAAAAAAATTAATTTCAGTAGGCCTTTAAAGATCTAAAAAAATGATTTGGGAATGTCCGGCGGGCCAGATTGAAAAGCTTAACGGGCCACATGTGGCCCCCGGGCCTTAATTTGCCCAGATCTGCTGTAAAGTCATATACTGGAGTTCATTTTTTTACTCCTCTGTACTAAGCCAGTTGCTAAGGCACACAAGATTATTTACATTTTCAGAAGATAAAGCAGCTCTCTTTTTCTGCACAATATGACCAGCAAGAGAAAACAACCTTTCACAAGGGACAGAGGTTGCAGGTGTGGCCAGGTACTTCTGTGCATATGGGGCCAGCTTGCTGTGTGAACCTGCATGGTTGGACCACCACTCTAATGGACAGGAATCTGAATTTATGGCAGGTTCTACTCTGTATCGATGCACACTGTTCTCAATTGAGTCTTCTTCAGAGCCACTTTTTCTTGCACAGGTTTCTCTGCAGTAACCCTGTCTTCCTTCAGTAAATTGGTGATTGAGGTCCACACCTCACTCCTCTCAGCTCTGGGGATGCACTTTGAGGTCCTTGAACCTAGGGTCCAATGCAGTAGCAATCTTCAGATATGCAATGTTGGCATTTCCCTTATGTGTGTCTCCAGAACCTCTCTAAATGTAGACTTGAACTTGGCCATCATCTGAGCTCTCCGTCACCCGAAAGAGATGGCAAAAAGCAGGGAGAACCACACTGCAAAAAGTCTGTGTTCAAAAACAAGAAAAAAAAATACAAAAATGAGGGATATTTTATTTGAACTAAGCAAAATTATCTGCCAATAGAACAAGAACATTTGGCTTGTCAAGACTTTCCAAAACAAGTAAAATTAGCTAACCTAAATGAACCCAAAAATACCTTAAAATAAGTATATTCTCATTAATAACAAGTGCACTTTTCTTGGTAAAAAAAAAAAATTGACCTTTTTGCTCAATATGTTGAAAAATATTCTTAAATTAAGTCAAAGCTAGTGCCATTATCTTGACATAATGATATGCGCTCGGCATCATGATTTTTTTTTTCATGCCTGAAGTAAGAAATTATTACTTTAAAAAGTAGTTTTATACCGATAATGGCTTTTTGCCGATATCCGATATTCCGATATTGTCCAACTCTTTAATTACAAATACCGATATCAACCGACACCGATATCAACCGATACCGATATATACAGTCGTGGAATTAACACATTATTATGCCTAATTCGGACAACCAGGTATGGTGAAGATAAGGTCCTTTTTTTAAAAATTAATAAAATAAAATAAGATAAATAAATTAAAAACATTTTCTTGAATAAAAAAAAGAGTAAAACAATATAAAAACAGTTACATAGAAACTAGTAATGAATGAAAATGAGTAAAATTAACTGTTAAAGGTTAGTACTATTTATTTATTTATATTTATTTATATATATTTATTTATTTTATATATATATTTATATATTATTTATATATATTTATTTATTTATATAGGCACCTTATTGTTTTTTTTTTAATCCTGCACTACCATGAGCTTATGTAAGGAAATTTCGTTCTTATCTGTACTGTAAAGTTCAAATTTGAATGACAATAAAAAGGAAGTCTAAGTCTAAGTCTATTAGTGGACCAGCAGCACGCACAATCATGTGTGCTTACGGACTGTATCCCTTGCAGACTGTATTGATATATGTTGATATATAATGTAGGAACCAGAATATGAATAACAGAAAGAAACAACCCTTTTGTGTGAATGAGTGTGAATGAGTGTAAATGGGGGAGGGAGGTTTTTTGGGTTGGTGCACTAATTTTAAGTGTATCTTGTGTTTTTTATGTTGATTTAATAAAAATTAAAAAAAATTTAAAAAATTTAAAAAGAAAAAAAACGATACCGATAAGAAAAAAAAACGATACTGATAATTTCCGATATTACTTTTTAAAGCATTTATCATTTTATAGACATCTCTACTTGTGAGTGTTAATGACACAGCTTTGCATCAGTTGATATTCTAGTTTCAAGCATGTTTTACTCAATATAGGTCATAAAATCTCAGCAACAAGCTGTAATATCTTACTGAGATCATTTAGGACCAAAACCCTTAAAACAAGTAAAACACTCTAACATAAAATCTGCTTAGTGAGAAGAATTATCTTATCAGACAGAAAATAAGCAAATATCACCCTTATTTGAGATATTTAATCTTACTTAGATTTCAGTTTTTGCAGTGCACAGAGCAAGACACATACTTTTCTCCTCCCAAAAGTTCAGTCAAATACCTGCAACAGAAAATCAACTCCACTTCAGTCAAAAATAAATTGCATTCACTTATACACAAAAAATATCCTCCACATATTCATGCTGCATTTACATATTTTTTCTCTCTTACATGAAATGGGACAGTATATTGAGTAATATGATGTAAAACATTCCAACCTCTGCAGCTTGTCCATTTCAGCTGGAGTTGGCATGGCGACGCTGGTGCTTGTGGTGAGGACGTCACTCAGAGGCTGTTCATGCTTTTTTATCATGTCCAGAGTTGAATTCCATCTGGTAGGGACATCTTGCACAAGGGCCTCTTTCTTCTGTCCATGTTCAACTTGTTTTTGCTCTAATTCTGCTGAATTTGCTTGGACTGTGTTTAAATTGCCCGACAACTTTTTCTGCACTTGGAAGGGACGTTGTCAAATGCACTGTTGTGCAGGCAAACAGTGACAGAACGCTGGAGACGCTGCGCAAAGCAGGGGATATGATCAAAAGGCAGTTGTCTCGCAGCAGCAATCATATTCCGTGCACTATCCGTGCTTAGTGTGGTGACTTCATCTGTCAAATTCCACTGCTGTGTAACTTCAGTGAAGTGCCCCGCGCATATTTCAGCATAATGCCTCTCCTCTGTTTTCATTATAGACAGAGCATGTGAATGCAGCACCCACTTTTCATCAATATAATGCACTGTATACTCCGAGGAGTATAGAATTCACTGAAATTAAAGTTATTTCTTATATATATATATCTATATATATATATATGTATATACAAACCCCGTTTCCATATGAGTTGGGAAATTGTGTTAGATGTAAATATAAACGGAATACAATGATTTGCAAATCCTTTTCAAGCCATATTCAGTTGAATATGCTACAAAGACAACATATTTGATGTTCAAACTGATAAACTTTTTTTTTTTGTTGCAAATAATCATTAACTTTAGAATTGGATGCCAGCAACACGTGACAAAGAAGTTGGGAAAGGTGGCAATAAATACCGATAAAGTTGAGGAATGCTCATCAAACACTTATTTGGAACATCCCACAGGTGAACAGGCAAATTGGGAACAGGTGGGTGCCATGATTGGGTATAAAAGTAGATTCCATGAAATGCTCAGTCATTCACAAACAAGGATGGGGCGAGGGTCACCACTTTGTCAACAAATGCGTGAGCAAATTGTTGAACAGTTTAAGAAAAACCTTTCTCAACCAGCTATTGCAAGGAATTTAGGGATTTCACCATCTACGGTCCGTAATATCATCAAAGGATTCAGAGAATCTGGAGAAATCACTGCACATAAGCAGCTAAGCCCGGGACCTTCGATCCCTCAGGCTGTACTGCATCAACAAGCGACATCAGTGTGTAAAGGATATCACCACATGGGCTCAGGAACACTTCAGAAACCCACTGTCAGTAACTACAGTTGGTAGCTACATCTGTAAGTGCAAGTTAAAACTCTCCTATGCAAGGCGAAAACCGTTTATCAACAACACCCAGAAACGCCGTCGGCTTCGCTGGGCCTGAGCTCATCTAAGATGGACTGATACAAAGTGGAAAAGTGTTCTGTGGTCTGACGAGTCCACATTTCAAATTGTTTTTGGAAACTGTGGACGTCGTGTCCTCCGGACCAAAGAGGAAAAGAACCATCCGGATTGTTCTAGGCGCAAAGTTGAAAAGCCAGCATCTGTGATGGTATGGGGGTGTATTAGTGCCCAAGACATGGGTAACTTACACATCTGTGAAGGCGCCATTAATGCTGAAAGGTACATACAGGTTTTGGAGCAACATATGTTGCCATCCAAGCAACGTTACCATGGACGCCCCTGCTTATTTCAGCAAGACAATGCCAAGCCACGTGTTACATCAACGTGGCTTCATAGTAAAAGAGTGCGGGTACTAGACTGGCCTGCCTGTAGTCCAGACCTGTCTCCCATTGAAAATGTGTGGCGCATTATGAAGCCTAAAATACCACAACGGAGACCCCCGGACTGTTGAACAACTTAAGCTGTTCATCAAGCAAGAATGGGAAAGAATTCCACCTGAGAAGCTTAAAAAATGTGTCTCCTCAGTTCCCAAACGTTTACTGAGTGTTGTTAAAAGGAAAGGCCATGTAACACAGTGGTGAACATGCCCTTTCCCAACTACTTTGGCACGTGTTGCAGCCATGAAATTCTAAGTTAATTATTATTTGCAAAAAAAAAAAAAAGTTTATGAGTTTGAACATCAAATATCTTGTCTTTGTAGTGCATTCAATTGAATATGGGTTGAAAAGGATTTGCAAATCATTGTATTCCGTTTATATTTACATCTAACACAATTTCCCAACTCATATGAAACGGGGTTTGTATATAGTACAGTACACAATAATGAAAACACAGTTGTTCTACTTACTGTACTGTACTTGCTGCTTACTTAAAAAAAAACAAAAAACACTCACCTTTCACTATTTGAGTAGCCTTTGTTCTGCCATTTGAGTACTGGCGAGCGATCTCTGAATCCGGGAACATATCCTTCACGGATTTGTTGAAAACATCCGCAAATGAGAACGGGATGTTGCTTGCAGCTATTAGCATGGCCATCTTTGTCTCGGCATATGTTACACCCTCGGGTCTCCATTTAGCAAGGTGGCCCATAATACCGTGTTGCCGCCTCCTTGTGCTTCTCTGACCGTTCATGAGTGACTATATCCATTGGGCCACCGTGTTATGGGTTATAGATAAACCTATGGATAACGGAGACATATATAATAATCTCCTTTTCAGGTGAGAGGGCGCTAAAGGCAGTGCCTTTAAGGCACATCCCCAATATTGTTTGTCCGGCTGGAAATTTTGGACATTACTACTTGCCGTAGTTTTGAAGCAATGCATGATGGGAATCCGGATGTTGTGTGTCAGTGTATTAACGTGCCGGCTGGTATAAACACACGCTGAGAAATAGCTCCGTGCCTGCCTACTTTATGGGTTATAGATAAACCTATGGATAACGGAGACATATATAATAGTCTCCTTTTCAGGTGAGAGACTTGCCTTTAAGGCACGCCCCCAATGTAATTGTCCGGCTGGAAATCGGGAGAAATTCGGTAGAATGGTTGTCCCGGGAGATTTTCGGGAGAGGCACTGAAATTCGGGAGTCTCCCGGAAATTTCGGGAGGGTTGGCAAGTACAGTATGTCCTGTGATAAGAACATTCAGCTTGGCAGCCACTGCCAAACGACTTTGCTTCTGTCAAGTCCGCCGCCTGGAAGTACTTTATAATGAAAATGACCCTGTAAAAGTTCTGTTGAGTTACCCTTCTTCTCCATGCTTGTTTTGTTTTCTTCCGCGTTCTCCTTCCTTTTCCGCAGGAGCCAGCAATGGGCGTTAACAAAACAAAAGCATGTAAACAACATACGCAAATGCGCGATAAAATAATTGTCAGCGTTAAGAGATTGATGGTTTAACTCGAAATTAACGCGTTAACTTGCCCAGCCCTAATATACTGTATATATATATTTTTTTATTATTATTTTTTTTTTAAATCTGTCCTTTCAAATCCATTTTCTACCACTTGTTACTCTCGCTGTCTCCTAGCTGCTCAGGCAAATCATATTGTCTAACAATGCATTTTCCCATCGATAACGTGACATCATCGCGCTCGGAATATATATATATATATATATATATATATATATATATATATATATATATATATATATATATATATATATATATATATATATATATATATATATATATATATATTACAGCGGAATATACGTTAGGTCGGGAAAAAACACAGAGGCTATTTTATCCCTCCAAGCCTGTTTTCGCAGCTTTCCCTGCTCTTCAGGGGATTTTAACATATAAAATAATAAAATCCCCTGAAGAGCAGGGAAACCTGCGAAACAGGCTTGTAGGAATGACATAGCCTCTGTGTTTTTTTCCTGACCTAACGTATATATATATATATATATATATATATATATATATATATATATATATATATATATATATATATATATATATATATACACTGTATATATGTATATGTATATATGTATATATATATATATATATATATATATATATATATATATATATATATATATATATATATATACACATATATATATATATACACACTGTGTATATGTATATATATATATATATATATATATATATATATATATATATACACAGCCCGGCCCCCAGCCAGATTTTTTTAACCCAATGCAGCCCCCGAGTGAAAAAGTTTGGGGACCCCTGGGCTAGACTTAAAAAATGGGGTGATCGTTGCTTTTCCGCAGCCGCACCCAAGTTATGGAACTCCCTCCCACCTGAGTTGCAAGCCATCACGGAGCTCGAAGCTTTTAAATCTCAACTAAAAATGTTTTTGTTTAAATTGGCTTTTAACAAACAATTGCTTTAAGTATTTATTATAACTGTTTTAATATGTGTGGTTTTACTTGCTTTTAACTTATTGTGTGCACCATTGTGACGTTGTAAGGTGCTACACAATAAACCTTGATTGATTGATTGATTGCTTGATTGATTGGATGAAGAAAAAAAGCCAAAGAAAAAGCACAACCTCCAGTCAATCGTTTGACGCTTGCCAAACCGACAGTGCTTCATATTCTTAAAGGATTGATGCAACTTTTAGTTCTCTTTTCTGATATTTTTGCAGAGCTAGGTTTATGAGATCCCTAAATATGTCCTTAGGTTAGAGCAGTGGTTGCCAACAACCGGGCCGCGGCCCGGTACCGGTCCGTGGATAGATTGGTACCGGGCCGCACAAGAAATAAAAAAAAAACAACAATTTTATTTATTTTTTTTAAAATCAAATCAACATAAAAAACACAAGATACACTTACAATTAGTGCACCAACCCAAAAAAACTCCCTCCCCCATTTACGCTCATTCGCACAAAAGGGTTGTTTCTTTCTGTTATTAATATTTTTGGTTCCTACATAATACATCAATATAGATAAATACAGTCTGCAGGGATGCAGTCCGTAAGCACACATGATTGTATTTTTTTATGACCAAAAAAAATAAATAAATACAAATACCATAACCCCCCCACACCCCCAAGCGTTGACCGGTCCGCAGTTACAAAAAGGTTGGGGACCACTGGGTTAGAGCACACTTATACAAAACCTCACAATAATGTCTGATTGAATGCTAAAAAACGTTATGACAGACCGCCTTAAAAAACGGAATGGCATTTTTTTTTTTTTAACTGAATGAGGCACCCAGAATGTACATGAAAATAAAGAATGTGGGATTTACAATATTAACTATGAACGATAAAATACTGAATCTTGACAACATATGAGCGTCACACCCCCTCTCGATCCACATATTTTACAATCAAGCGAAACGCAACAAACATGCAACAAACACAGCGAAATATGAACGCAAAGGGTTAAAAAACCCCACCTACAATCTGATATATCTGATACATCACTAAGCTTTAGAACTTTGTTGTAAAAATCTCCTTCCGCGTCTGTCCCTGACACCCACATTTCAGGCTGACACTCTGGAAACACTCTGTGGAAACCATAGTAACTAATTAGATTACCATAGTAACTAGTATATCATGCAAAAGCGCAGATTCCAACCATTAAAATACTTTGTATAGTTCAAGACTTACGGTAATTTGAAAACATCACTGCACATCATAATGGCAGCTACAGTTTCCATCTTAAAGATCTACAAAAATTATTTGGGAATGTCCGGCGGGCCAGATTGAAAAGCTTAACGGGCCTTAATTGGCCCAGGTCTGGGTTAGAGTATTCCCACAGTATTTTAAATGATGCCACCTAAGCTGCTGTTGGAGCATTTAGTGCATCTCAAATGTGGTTTCCACAACACACACACACGGTGCAATGTAATGCGTGCGGTGGTAAAAATAGCTGGTCCAAAACCCCGGATAAGTAATTGATGATAGCGAGGAGAGTTTGTTGTGGTAGTTACGCCTCAATCCTCTAACCTGTTGTTAGTTACGCCCAACCTCTTGCAAGCGCGCCAGTATTTGCAATCCTTGGTCATCGTCTTTGCCATGGTGGTAGTCAAAGTGTGTGTGTGTGTGTGTGTGTGTGTGTGTGTGTGTGTGTGTGTGTGTGTGTGTGTGTGTGTGTGTGTGTGTGTGTGTGTGTGTGTGTGTGTGTGTGTGTGTGTGTGTGTGTGTGTGTGTGTGTGTGTGTGTGATCCCGGGATCAGTGATGTCATTAATCCACTGATGTTATTTGAGGATTAATGGAAGGTTTCACTTGACTTGGGGAGGGATTGTCCCGGCAGTTTAAAAGATTCAGCCAAGTGTCAATAAGGAGATGGTTGCCTTCAGTGTCTCAAACCTGGTGAACATTTCATGCAGATACCAACGTGTGTTTATTGACAAGCCCTTTGACCTACTATATCAGGTCCAGAAATCTATCAGTGCCACCAACTGAGATAACTTTCTGTCTAAAGGCACCATTGAGAGTGTGTTAACCAGCAGCATCTCTCTGAGGCATAAGAGCAGCAGTGCCTCAGACCGGGAGGCACTCGGGAGAGTGGTGAGTTCAGCGGGAAACATGATTGGAGTCAAACTGCCACCTGTTGGGGACCCGGCGGAACAACGCTGCCTGTCGAGGGCGACAAGAATCGCCAGGGACCCCACCCACTTCTCGGCAACAAGAATCGCGAAGGGACCCCCACCCACTTCTCGGCAAACAAGAATCGCGAAGGGACCCCCACCCACCACTCGGCAACAAGAATCGCCAGGGACTGTCACGGACTGTTTGCTCTCAGACCCTCAGGAAGAAGATACCGCAGCCTGCCAGGCAGAACGGTCAGGCTCCTTCTACCCAACTGAATTTTGCAAAAACCCCAGACTCAAACAGATTTTAACATTATCTACGTCTGGTTTATCCATTCTTTTTTAACTCTTAAGAACGGTTGCATATACCCTGTTTGCACATACATACATTTTTGCACATACATTCGCATATTTATACTGCATTTGCTGACTTGTTTTTTGTCTGTTTTTATCGCATTTTCCTTTTATTCTATTTCATTTAACATTATTCTCCTTATTGTTTTTATTTTGTTGTTTATCCAACTGTTTTTGTTGAGGCCTGAATGCAAAGCAATTTTGTTCTGCAAACATCATTGATGCTAGGCTAGAATGACAATACAGAATCTGAATGGGAATCTGAATGGTTTAGCCGACCTACGTAACTGACTGCCTACCTATCAATCAATCTCACCATATTTCTGTCGGGAGATCAACCTACCAACTGGTCTGCCCATCTGCTCACCACAATTTACATCAATCAAAGGCTCTTGCAACTTTTCTGTTCATCCATCTTTGTGTTTGTTAACTGACATACCTTCCCCTCTGTCCAACCTACTTACCAACTAGTCACATCAGTCCATTCGTCTATGGCAGTGGTTCTTAACCTGGGTTCGATCGAACCCTAGGGTTTCGGTGAGTCGGGCTCAGGGGTTCGGCGGAGGTCAAGACACACCCGACTCATCGTGTAAATAAAAACTTCTCCCTATCGGCGTATTACGGATACGGCAACAGCAGAAGTCAGACTGATTTGCAGGTGTGTAATTTGTTGTGAGTTTATGCACTGTGTTGGTTTTGTTCTTTGAACAAGGTGATGTTCATGCACGGTTCATTTTGTGCACCAGTAATAAAACATGGTAACACTTTAGTATGGGGAACATATTCACCATTAATTAGTTGCTTATTAACATGCAAATTAGTAACATATTGGCTCTTAACTAGTCATTATTAAGTACTTATTAATGCCTTATTCGGCATGGCCTTATTATAACCCTAACTCTCTAACCATGGCCCTAACCAAATAACTCTAAATTAAGTCTTTGTTACTTAGAATATGTTCCCCTAGTGTACAAACAACTCTAAATTAAGTCTTTGTTACTTAGAATATGTTCCCCATACTAAAGTGTTACCAAAAACATATCAATCAATCAATCAATGTTTATTTATATAGCCCTAAATCACAAGAGTCTCAAAGGGCTGCACAAGCCACAACGACATCCTCGGCACAGAGCCCACACAAGGGACGTCGATGTGAATGACTATGAGAAACCTTGGAGGGGACCGCATATGTGGGTAACCCCCCCTCTAAGTACAGTCCCTAGTGGATCCACATAACAGTGAGAGTCCAGTCCATAGTGGGGCCAGCAGGAGACCATCTCGATATAACTTTGTCTTGAATTTGAGAAAAACACAACATTTTATTTTTCACTAAAGAAGGGTTCTGTGAATGCGCATATGAAACTGGTGGGGTTCGGTACCTCCAACAAGGTTAAGAACCACTGGTCTATGGGGATGTCCATCCTATCTAACTGTTAGTCCAACACAACTACAGTCTGTCTAACAACCGGCCTACCTCCCGTCTGTCCATCCATTGGAGTTTCTGTATTATCTACTACTGACCAACCAAACTCAAAACATATATGTGTTACTAATGGCCATCTTACCCATCTGTCCGTTCGAGCGAACGTCCAACCTACTTGTCCGTCCGTTACTCTGTTAGACTAAACAACCTGTATCTACCTACAGTACTTACCTACCCATCCGTCCATCCAACAGACAAACCAAACTAGATACCTGTCTTTCAAGCTCTGGGCCTCACTAGCCACTAACAGGCGTCCCTACCTGTTTCACTGCTACTCGTTCTGTCTATACATGGACTAACCTACCAATCCGTCCATTTCTCAATTGGATCTGGCCATTTACATTTCTATCAGTATATTGATCAGATTTAATTATGGTTGTACGGTATACAGGTATTAGTATAGTACCACGATACTAATTAATCATATTTGGTGCTCCACCACCTCTGAAAAGTACTGGATCTTCACCTAACATCCACTGTAATGATACCAAGTACAGGAGCGTATCTAGTCGATACTATTATGATTACGTCGATATATTTTCTTCTTTCGTTTTTTTAAAATGTATATTATGTTTATAAACTCAGGAAATATGTCCCTGGACACATGAGGACTTTGAATATGACCAATGTATGATCCTGTAACTATTTGGTATCGGATTAATACCCAAATTTGTGGTGTCATCCAAAACTAGTATCAAAGTATCAAACAACAGAAGAATACGGGATTACCGTATTTTTCGGTGTATACGTCGCACCGGCTGAAAATGCATAATAAAGAAGGAAAAAAACATAAGTCGTACTGGAGTATAAGTTGCATTTTTTGGGGAAATTTATTTGATAAAACCCAACACCAAGAATAGACATTTGAAAGGCAATTTAAAATAAATAAAGAATAGTGAACAACAGGCTGAATAAGTGTACGTTATATGACGCATAAATAACCAACTGAGAATGTGCCTGGTGTGATGTTCACCAGAACGTAAGGTATTTTATTTTGAAGTCCCGTTGCTAGACAGGAAGTATGGGGGTGGAGTTGCTACTTGACTAGGGATGTATGCGTTGTTATTAAAGTTACGAGCTCAAGGAACCACCTGATGCAAGAACATTACACCTGGTATGTTAACGTAACATATTGTGGTAAGAGTCATTCAAATAACTATAACATATAGAACATGCTATACGTTTACCAAACAATCTGTCACTCCTAATCGCTAAATCCCATGAAATCTTATACGTCTAGTCTCTTACGTGAATGAGCTATATAATATTATTTGATATTTTACGGTAATGTGTTAATCATTTCACACATAAGTCGCTCCTAAGTATAAGTCACACCCCCGGCCAAACTATGAAAAAAACTGCGACTTATAGTCCGAAAAATACTGTATTACATTTTAACAGAAGTGTAGATAGAACATGTTAAAAGAGACAGTAGGCAGATATTAACAGTAAATGAACAAGTAGATTAATAATTCATTTTCTACCACTTGTCCTTCATTATTTTGACAAAATAATAGAATGATAAATGACACAATATGTTACTGCATACGTCAGCAGACTAAATTAGGAGCCTTTGTTTGCTTACTTACTACTAAAAGTTGTCTTGTATGTTCACTATTTTATTTAAGGACAACATTGCAATAAGAAACATATGTTTATTGTACCGTAAGATTTTTGTTAAAATAAAGCCAATAATGCAATTTTTTGTGGTCCCCTTTATTTAGAAAAGTACCGAAAAGTATCGAAATAATTTTGGAACCGGTACCAAAATATTGGTATCGGGACAACACTAGATCTAATTGTCCATCCATCTTTTAGGAGGTCCCATTTACCAATCTACTTATCGGTATGCCAGCTTTGTTTACTCACTAATACCATGACTCATGTTTGCATATATTACTAGGAAAACAGGGTCAGACCTGAGGATCCCCCTTAAAGAGGTGTACGGTTCTGTGATCCAGCAACCTCTCTGCACCCTCCACCCTCAAATGCGGCTGTCCTATTTGTTGAAAATCAAGCTATGCGTGTGCCGGAGGGCCACATTTGTGTGAACACTCTCATTAACCTCCAGAGTCAGCCATCAACTAATGGATGCCACTTAGACTGTCATCGCCATGCCAACCAGCTGTCAGCTCTGCTGCGCCGAGGCCTCTGTGCGCCCCCCAGAAAGAGAGAGAGTCACGACTGTTTTGCGTTGACGTGTTGCTCTCCAACAAGTCGTCGCCTTTAAAGGGGCTGCCAGAGTCAATACTTGTGGATCTAAAACAACCTCTTGACACCGGATTTACAAAGCCTGAATGCATTAAGATAAAACCACACCCCGAGTCCAGGTCAAATAAAGGCCTATTTAGCAAGGCCAGACAGCTGCAATCAACTGGCAGCAACTCAAAATGAGAGGATTAGGCCAGCAAAAATATAAAAGATAGATTTGTTTTGTGCTGTGTATAATCTGAGAGCACCTGTTGTCTGTCAGCTAAAATACCCCCAAAAAATGATGTAGGATTAGAAAGTGCCAAACAACACAAAGTCATTTGCTGATTGTTGACAAGCAATTTGGCTTGTCTGAACTAGGCGGTGACACTTTAAGGTCTTTACTTTTTTTTTTTTTCCGATTGTCCTCCACTCATCTGGACGAGGCGCAGTACTCTTAATCCAGAGCAGCAGATAACCCGTGTAATCTTCTTAGTACTACGAAAGAGAGTCGAATCTTTTCCACCACCTGAACTCTCGGCATGATGTCACACCCTAACACCCGTCCTCACCTGAGCTGTGCATTCAGGGGAATTCTGGACCCCAAGAAAAAAATATTAGATTGGTTAGCCGGGTATCTGTTGTCACCACAATCCCGTTTTTTGGGGGCCTATTTGCACGTTTTTGCAATTTTTCCCCCATACACGGCATCCCTGTGCATAGGCGCCAATCTACATTTCTGCCAGTGGGAGCTCCGGGTGTGTATTAGTGTTGTCCCAATACCAATATTTTGGTACCGGTACCAAAATTATTTCGATACTTTTCGGTACTTTTCTAAATAAAGGGGACCACAAAAAATTGCATTATTAGCTTTATTTTAACAAAAAAATCTTACGGTACATTGAACATATGTTTTTTATTGCAATTTTGTCCTTAAATAAAATAGTGAACATACCATATTTTCCGCACTATAAGGCGCAACTTCAATGAATGGCCTATTTTAAAACTTTGTTCATGTACATATACAAGTACATATGCACACATACACTCGTGCACATAATCACGTTTCATCAAACATATATTAACGTTGTTGCCCTAGGGTAAACTGGGTATAACACATGGCACACTGACAAAGCTTAACCTAGTGTTACTATAACAATCTACAAGGTTAATGTAGGTTGCTTCTCTTTCTTCCCCTCCATTTTTCTGCATTCTTTCGTATCTCAAGTTATCATTACGTATATGTATTGTTGCATTTGAACAATTGTATTGTTGATATTAAAGGTAAAGTGTTGGTATTGTTTATTATCAATAGCACTATTTCTATTGGTATTCATATTGCTCCATTTTTAGTGTAATAATGCTCATTGACATTTCTGTATTATTTTTTATTTTTGCTAACTGCTTATTTGCTATTACTTTTACCATCATATTTGTACATGTCGTATTTGCTGATGTTGTTGTTGTTGTTGTTGTTGTGTTTGCTGTTGTTGTTTTTGTCTCTCTGTCTAATCCCCCTCTTGTCCCCACAATTCCCCCCTCTGTCTTCCTTTTTGTCTCTTTCTATCCCCTCCTGCTCCGGCCCGGCTGCACCAAATGATAATATAAATACATTTAATAAAGTCAAAATACAAATAAGGCAACAAGAGAAGTATCCTACACTTCTCTTTTGTAAAGTAAATATGAACAGTCGATATGGGCATCTACATCTGCTATATGATTTGCCTGAGAAGCTGGGCAGGACATAATTGAAAAAAAGAAAAAAAAAGAGAAAAAAAAACTTTGTTCATATATAAGGCGCACCGCATTACAAGGCGCATAGAATAGACGCTACAGTAGAGGCTGGGGTTACGTTATGCATCCCGTAGTTGCGAGACCTGTTGTGGTTCAATATTGGTCCATATATAAGGCGCACCGGATTATAAGGCGCACTGTCACCTTTTGAGAAAATTTGAGGTTTTTAGGTGCGCCTTACAGTGCGGAAAATACGGTACAAGACAACTTGTCTTTTATTAGTAAGTAAGCAAACAAAGGCTCCTAATTTAGTCTACTGATGTATGCAGTAACATATTGGGTCATTTTCCATTTTATTATTTTGTCAACATTATGAAGGACAAGTGGTAGAAAATGAATTATTAATCTACTTGTTCATTTACTGTTAATATCTGCTTACTTTCTCTTTTAACATGTTCTATCTACACTTCTGTTAAAATGTAATAATCACTTATTCTTCTGTTGTTTGATACTTTACATTAGTTTTTGGATGATACCACAAATTTGGGTATCAATCCGATACCAAGTAGTCACAGGATCAAACATTGGTCATATTCAAAGTCCCAATGCGTCCAGGGACATATTTCCTGAGTACCGATGTAATCTTAGTAGTGTCGACTCGATACGCTATTGTACGTGGTTGATAAACGGTTTTCGCCTTGCATAGGAGAGTTTTAACTTGCACTTACAGATGTAGCGACCAACTGTAGTTACTGACAGTGGGTTTCTGAAGTGTTCCTGAGCCCATGTGGTGATATCCTTTACACACTGATGGGCGCTTGTTGATGCAGTACAGCCTGAGGGATCGAAGGTCACGGGCTTAGCTGCTTACGTGCAGTGATTTCTCCAGATTCTCTGAACCCTTTGATGATATTACGGACCGTAGATGGTGAAATCCCTAAATTCCTTGCAATAGCTGGTTGAGAAAGGTTTTTCTTAAACTGTTCAACAAGTTGCGCACGCATTTGTTGACAAAGTGGTGACCCTCGCCCCATCCTTGTTTGTGAATGACTGAGCATTTCATGGAATCTACTTTTATACCCAATCATGGCACCCACCTGTTCCCAATTTGCCTGTTCACCTGTGGGATGTTCCAAATAAGTGTTTGATGAGCATTCCTCAACTTTATCAGAATTTATTGCCACCTTTCCCAACTTCTTTGTCACGTGTTGCTGGCATCAAATTCTAAAGTTAATGATTATTTGCACAAAAAAAAAAAAGTTTATCAATTTGAACATCAAATATGTTGTCTTTGTAGCATATTCAACTGAATATGGGTTGAAAATGATTTGCAAATCGTTGTATTCCGTTTATATTTACATCTAACACAATTTCCCAACTCATATGGAAACGGGGTTTGTATACGAATTGAGACTTTTACATCGTGTTAAACAGACCGAACTTGCCACAAAATTAACAACAACAAGATAGATATATCAATAATTATTTGAAAGATTGAAAGTTGCCATTAATACCACGTGGATGCTCGGCATTGTCCCCGTTACCCGTAAGCATACACGGTATCGGCGCCTGTGCCCCTGTGTCATCCTTAGAGATGTCTAATTTAGATTGAAAGCAAAGTGTAGACAGAAGATAGTTCATCTTGGCAGGGTTGTAGCCGCATCCCTGTCACTGACCTATCTGTGTGTGTGTGTTTTTTGTGTGTGTGCATACGTGTGTGTGTGTGTGCAAGGGATTATCCCACAGGCCAGAATGGTGGTCTTTCCGGGGTGCTATTTTTATGAAGATTTCTGCCCCCTGATCCTTTGGGAAAAGCGATATGAGCACACAGTCCGAGATTCAAAATGAATTTGGGCTTCTGTCAATCGTCGCCGACGCTACAAAATAAGCATTTGTGTTGTTTGAAAGTGCATCGTTGTTAAGTCACCACAGCGGCGTGAACCGGTTGGCAAAAGGTGCAAAGTTTGGTTTTGATTGCCAATTCAAGCTAGGTACTTTATTGTCATGCCAGCACATGCGACACATGAGATGGCACAACATTTAGTACCCGAGGTCCGAGATTTAGCCCAGTGGATATGCACATCATTTATAGAGGATACAAATAGAGTAGGGCAGTGGTTCTCAAATGGGGGTACGCGTACCCCTGGGGGTACTTGAAGGTATGCCAAGGGGTACGTGAGATTTTAAAAAAATATTCTAAAAATATAGCAACAATTCAAAAATCCTTTATAAATATATTTATTGACTAATACTTCAACAAAATATGAATGTAAGTTCATAAACTGAACATCAAATCAAGTAGGCTATTCCTTTCATTACAATGCAACAATGCAATATTCAGTGTTGACAGCTAGATTTTTTGTGGACATGTTCCATAAATATTGATGTTAAAGATTTCTTTTTTTGTGAAGAAATATTTAGAATTAAGTTCATGAATTCAGATGGATCTCTATTAGAATCCCCAAAGAGGGCACTTTAAGTTGATGATTACTTCTATGTGTAGAAATCTTTATTTATAATTGAATCACTTGTTTATTTTTCAACAAGTTTTTAGTTATTTTTATATATTTTTTCCAAATTGTTCAAGAAAGACCACCACAAATGAACAATTATTTGCACTGTTATACAATTTACTAAATCAGAAACTGATGACATAGTGCTGTATTTTACTTCTTTATCTCTTTTTTTCAACCAAAAATGCTTTGCTCTGATTAGGGGGTACTTGAATTAAAAAAATGTACATCACTGAAAAAAGGTTGAGAACCACTGGAGTAGGGTATACATAGCATAGTTTAATAGAATAGTTTTTCAGACAATGAGCCGCTGCTTTCCTCCTACGCTTTGAACCCTGCGGCTTATAAAATGTCGCAGCTAATTCATGGATTTTTCTTCGCTCACGGCCGTAATATTTTGTAATCGACAAATAGTTTTCAACACTGACAGAGACACCGAAATGGTGCATTATTGTTTGTGCCACGGCGGCATCTTTTGGACGAGTTTGCTCACTGCAGGTGCTGCGGGTTGAAAATGTACTTCCTGTTTCATGCCCTGAATCGAAAGTAAAACTTTCCACAGTGTTTCTGCTCGAAAGGATTCTTCATTCATCACTCCAAGCAACAATTGTGAGTTTTAAAATAAAACTAAAACAATTCATACATACTAAACCGTCCCATGTTTGATGTCTGTAGGAGTGTTTTCATGCAAATTTGTATGTGCTGTCATAATGTAATCAAGCTAGCCTTGTTAGCCTTAGCAAATATGCTAACACGTTAACAAGTGTCTGTGTTAGTATCATTACTTTGCTATGGTATTCTTTTTGTATTGTTTCAGTTTCACAAATTCCTCAGTAAATTCAACAAAACGTCACCGTGGAGTTATTGAGTCTGTTTAGGTAATTGGAGAGTTAGCTTCCGCAGCGAGTGGGTCCATGACCCTGACTTCTGTTTTGTTTGATCAGCCGTTTTACTGCCGTGTTACAGACACCAATTGGAAATAACTAAGGTATATAAATAAACATTTAACATAAACCTTATACAGTTGCGATCAAAAGTTTACATACACTTGTAAATAACATAATGTCATGGCTGTCTTGAGTTTCCAATCATTTCTACAACTCTTATTTTTTTGTGATAGAGTGATTGGAGCACATAGTAATGAAACAAAAATTGAGATGATTGGCCACAATACCCAGCAATATGTTTGGAGGAGAAAAGGTGAGGCCTTTAATCCCAGGAACACCAAACCTACCGTCAAGCATGGTGGTGGTAGTATTATGCTCTGGGCCTGTTTTTCTGCCAATGGAACTGGTGCTTTACAGAGAGTAAATTGGACAATGAAAAAGGAGGATTACCTCCAAATTCTTCAGGACAACCTAAAATCATCAGTCCGGAGGTTGGGTCTTGAGCGCAGTTGGGTGTTCCATCAGGACAATGACCCCAAACACACGTCAAAAGTGGTAAAGAAATGGCTAATGGATGCAACCAGCCACTTGTACATACAGCTATGAATAAAAAGTAAAAGAAACATATGTACACTGTGGTGGCCTCTGCGGTGTTCCACGCCATCGTCTGCTGGGGTGAAGGGAGCATGGCCAGAGACAGGAGCAGACCCAACAAAGCAACCAAGAGAGCCGACTCCACTCTCGGCAGCCCACCAACTGTCAGCCAGTGTCCAGTCCGCATGGATGAGCGAGGATGCGTCTAAGGAGACTGAGGTGTCCGATACCTGCTCATTCTGCCAAGACACTGTAAAGCCTGTCCGTCCCGGCGCTCGGTGCTAGCTCAATATATAACAAATCCGAATATATACAATATATAACAAATCCCAATTAGACAAACTTTATTGATCCACAAGGGAAATTGTTCCACACAGTAGCTCAATTACAAAGGACTGAAAGGGTAAGAAGGATGGAAAGGATAATGCAGGTACAACGTAGACTAAAAATGTACCATAGTAGCAATATAACATATATGTAATATTTACATATCATATATACAATATATAATATATACTGATATATTATAACAATCAATCAATCAATCAACGTTTACTTATATAGCCCTAACTCACAAGTGTCTCAAAGGGCTGCACAAGCCACAACGACATCCTCGGCTCAGATCCCACATCAGGGCAAGGAAAAACTCAACCCAATGGGACAATGAGAAACCTTGGAGAAACCTTGGAGGGGACCGCAGATGTGGGGACCCCGCCCCTGGGCGACCGGTGCAATGGACGTCGAGTGGATCTAGCATAATATTGTGAGAGTCCAGTCCATAGTGGATCTAGCATAATATTGTGAGAGTCCAGTCCATAGTGGATCTAACATAATAGTGAGAGTCCAGTCCATAGTGGATCTAGCATAATACTGTGAGAGTCCAGTCCATAGTGGATCTAACATAATAGTGAGAGTCCAGTCCATAGTGGGGCCAGCAGGAGATCATCCCGAGCGGAGACAGGTCAGCAGCGCAGAGATGTCCCCAACCGATGCACAAACGAGTGGTCCACGTGTGGCTCAAACGAGAGAGTTGGGTCGAAGATAATACCCAGATTCTTTACCGAGTCGCCTTGTCCAATTGTTTGGTTGTCAAATGTTAAGGTGGTATTATTAAATAAATGTCGGTGTCTAGCAGGACCGATAATCAGCATTTCCGTTTTCTTAGCGTTGAGTTGCAAAAGGTTAGCGGACATCCATTGTTTAATTTCATTAAGACACGCCTCCAGCTGACTACAATCCGGCGTGTTGGTCAGCTTTGGGGGCATGTAGAGTTGGGTGTCATCAGCATAACAGTGAAAGCTAACACCGTATTTGCGTATGATGTCACCTAGCGGCAGTATGTAGATACTAAAGAGTGCAGGGCCAAGAACCGAACCCTGGAGAACTCCCCACGTTACCTTAACATAGTCCGAGGTCACATTGTTATGGGAGACGCACTGCATCCTGTCAGTAAGATAAGAGTTAAACCAAGACAAGGCTAAGTCTGACATACCAATACATGTTTTGATACGCTCTAATATATAAATATTATTATTAGGGGTGTAACGGTACGTATATTTGTATTGAACCGTTTCAGTACGGGGGGTTCGGTTCGGTTCGGAGGTGTACCGAACGAGTTTTTACACGAACATATTAGCTAAGTTAAAGTCTTAACAAGCTGCTCCGCTTTCTTCTGCCTGTCTCTGTCAGTACACAGCACCCAGCATTGTCCCACCCACACAACCATCTGATTGGTTACACGCAGAGCGGTAACAGCCAATCAGCAGTGCGTATTCAGAGCGGTAACTGCCAATCAGCAGTGCGTATTCAGAGCGGTAACAGCCAATCAGCAGTGCGTATTCAGAGCGGTAACAGCCAATCAGCAGTGCGTATTCAGAGCGCATGTAGTCAGTGCTTAGCGTTTAGCTGGTAAGCATCAGGCAGCGGACTCTCCCCAAATGATAATAAACACATCCCAGTCAACTACTAGTAACATCACTATGAGCCCTTTGACCTTCTAGAAATATCAACTGCAGCTCAGCTCGCTCGCAGTCCTGGCTTGAGGTGAAGGCTGATTCGCTTTTAGCGTAACGTTAGCTCATTTTGCGGTGTGTGTGTGTGTGTGTGTATGTGTGTGTGTGTGTGTGTGTGTGTGTGTGTGTGTGTGTGTGTGTGTGTGTGTGTGTGTGTGTGTGTGTGTGTGTGTGTGTGTGTGTGTGTGTGTGTGTGTGTGTGTGTGTTACGGACAGCAAAGCCCTGTCTGTCTTTTATTTCACTTTACCTTTTTCTGTGTTGATTGAGCTGTGTTGAAG
The DNA here is from genome assembly GCF_033978785.1 of Entelurus aequoreus. Lineage (NCBI taxonomy): Eukaryota > Metazoa > Chordata > Actinopteri > Syngnathiformes > Syngnathidae > Entelurus > Entelurus aequoreus. The sequence continues at coordinate 17,343,096 of NC_084733.1, read as the reverse complement.
CAGCAAAAAATGAAGAGTTTATGTGTCTGATACAGTAGTTGATATAATAATGTAACTCCATCATTAAGCCTACATGAACTCCATGGTGTTCAGGTAAGAATAGTCTCTCCTATTGCTATTGAACTATTTTTTCAGCTATAGTTACATTAATCATTAGTAATGGAGCAGCCTAGTTTTGAATGGCAGGGTCCCTGCTATCACATGTTGATAAAAATATAACATTTACGTAATAAATATCAACTACAGGCTTCCCAAATGCTGTAATAAATTAAGCATGATGAGTTGACTTGAAACTGTTTAATGTTGCACTTTTTATATGTAGAAGAAAAGTTTTGTCATTTTATTTAATATGAGCAACAACTTGAGGCAGTTTAATGTTGATTAACGTGGGAATAATTATTATAGTGTTCCCAATGTTAAAAGGATAAAGCCATTGTTTACAAATTTGGTAAATAAATAACCAAAAAATGTATATTTTGTTGTTTTCTTACTGTACCGAAAATGAACCGAACCGTGACCTCTAAACCGAGGTACGTACCGAACCGAAATTTTTGTGTACCGTTACACCCCTAATTATTATATTATATTTGTATACAATATTTACAATATATAACAAATCCCAATTACCATGTACAATATTACAGAATATGTAACAGCTGCACAAAAATAAATAAATAATAATAATAATAATAATAATAAAGGGCTGCATAAAATAGAGAGTAGTAATGCTAGATATTCATAATTCTTTGGTCAGTCTTGATCATTCATCCCATAATTGGACCAGGCAAGAGAATACCAAAACAAAACAAAGTCCATAAAGGCAGGAAGGCAATCAGCGCTTTTTAGATGACAAAAAAAAAAAACAGAGATGGCCAGACAGGCCCTCACTCAGGCCCAACATCCTCCGACCTAACTAATGCCCAATAATTAGAGTATGGGAACTCCTTACTGTCCCAGTACTTTTGTCCAAGTGCATTTCTAATTGTGTCAGGGCACGCCTGGGATGGAGCGATTAAGGCGGCTGAAAAGGATTAGCGATGTGTGCACCGTCAGCTCCCTTAAAAGGTGCAGAATGATGCGGTGGAGCATGTCCGCCCCTCCCTGGAGATTACAGCTAATAAGAGCGGCAGTATTTATAGAAGAAACCCCACTTGCCTAGTGGATACCCCCTAATCCATGCCTCACCCGTTTCCACCCCCACTCGCCTGGATCCGGACCGTCTCCTAGCTCATCCTCATTCTTGCTGCATATCAACTCAGTGTTGGAGGCTTTTTTTCCCCCCCACTGTCATCCTTTCTTGCTTTTTAGAGTAACTACAGCAAAAAGACACTAACAGCAAAATGTCCACAAGAGAGCGCTTCGACTGCCATTATTGCAAAGACTCCCTGCTGGGGAAGAAGTACATCATGAAGGAGGACACCCAGTACTGCACAAAGTGCTATGAGAATCTTTTTGCAAACTGCTGCCAGAGCT
>NC_084733.1:16611623-16671623 GCF_033978785.1 Entelurus aequoreus | reverse complement strand
ACTTTCCTTAGTAATTCAAATAATAAATAAATGATAAATGGGTTATACTTGTATAGCGCTTTTCTACCTTCAAGGTACTCAAAGCGCTTTGACAGTATTTCCACATTCACCCATTCACACACACATTCACACACTGATGGCGGGAGCTGCCATGCAAGGCGCTAACCAGCAGCCACCAGGAGCAAGGGTGAAGTGTCTTGCCCAAGGACACAACGGACGTGACTAGGATGGTAGAAGGTGGGGATTGAACCCCAGTAACCAGCAACCTTCCGATTGCTGGCACGGCCACTCTACCAACTTCGCCACGCGAGTAATTCAAATAATTTTTGGTAAAGTAATGAGAAACTATAATTACTTTTTAAAAGTAATTTTCCACCACTAAGATGGGGGATTGGGGGAAAAAAGCCTGTGTTTATCTACTGACTTACTGAAACTATAGACTTCTCAAAATTTTACTTTATTTATTTGCATACAATGTATAATACTACATTTTATTTACAGATGTATTCTATTCAAGACTGAAGTTTAAAGTTTTCACTAATAATCCTAATGTTGGAGATAGTTATTTATTTGCATGCAATGTTACATTTTTGTTGACGGAAGTATTTTATTCAAGACTCTTTAGTTCTTTGAAAATTATTTCATAAAGAGTCAAATTTATATCTGGTCTAAGAAGAACAATAATTTTGCTAAAAGTAAGATGCAGTGTATGCAGTGTCATTTCAATATACTAGTTTTTGATCAAATCAAAGAAAAACCCGTTTTGAATTATCTCTGTCATTTGTATTCAATTAGTTCTTTAAAAAGTAGGGGGGAAAATCTGAAAAAAATCGTAAATCTAATTTTTGGTGAAAAAAAAGGGATTTTATTTTTAGGCTATATTGCCCAGGCCTAATCACAAAATATTATTTGGCATATACAATGCATTCGGAAAGTATTCACAGCGCTTTACTTTTTGTACATTTTGTGATGTTAAAGCCTTATTCCAAAATGCAATAAATACCTTTTTGTCCTCAAAATTTTACACACAATACCCACTAATGACAATGTTAACATTTTCATTGTTCTTTTTAAAAAATGTATTAAAAATAAAAACTAAGAAATTACATGTACATAAGTATTCACAGCCTTTGCTCAATACTTAGTTGATGCACTTTTGGCTGCTATTACAGACTCAAGTCTATTTGAATATGATGCCATAAGCTTGGCACACCTTTCTTTGGGCAGTTTCGCTCAATCCTCTTTGCCTATTCCTCTTTGCAGCACCTCTCAAGCTCCATCAGGTTGGATGGGAAGCGTAGGTGCACAGCCATCTTCAGATCTCTCCAAAAATGTTTAATTGGATTCATGTCTGGGCTCTGGTTGGGCCACTCAAGGACATTTACAGAGTTGTCCTGAAGCCATTCCTTTTAATATCTTGGCTCTGTGCTTAGGGTTGTTGTCCTGCTAAAAAATGAACCGTTGCCCCAGTCTGAGTTTTTCATCCAGGATGTCTCTGTATAGTGTTGCATTCATCTTTCCTTCTATCCTGACTTGTTTCCCAGTTCCTGCCGCTACGAAAAACATCCCCACAGCATAATGCTGCCACAATCATGCTTCATTATAGGAATGGCATTGTTCTGGTGATGAGCTGGGCCTGGTTTCCTCCAAACATGACGCGTGACATTAATGGCAAAGAATTCTATCTTTGTCTCATCAGACCAGAGAATTTTGTTTCTTATGGTCTGAAAGTCTTTCAGGTGCAGCTCCAGGCAAGCTGTTATTTGTTTTTTACTAAGGAATGGTTTCCGTCTGGCTATTCAACCATACATGCCTGATTGGTGGATCGCTGCAGAGGAATACTGTAGCTCTGACAGAGTGACCATCGGGTTCTTGGTCACCTCCCATACTAGGGCCCTTCTCTCCCGATTGCTCAGTTTAGGCCGGCCAGTTCTCGGAAGAGTCCTGGTGGTTCCAAATTTCCTCCATTTATAGATGATTGATGCCACTGTGCCCATTGGGATATTCAAGGCAAAATATATTTTTCTGTACACTTCCCCAGATTTGTGCATCGAGATAATCCTGTCTCACAAGTCTAGAGACAATTCCTTCGACTTCATTCTTGATTTGTCGGACCTTTTATATTAAGACAGTTGTGTGCCTCTCCAAATCATTTCTAATCAACGGAATTTACCACAGGTGGACTCCAATTAAGCTGTAGGAACATCTCTAGGATGATCAGTTGAAACAGGTTGCACCTGAACTCACTTTTGAGCTGCAAAGCAAAGGCTGTGAATACTTATGTACATGTGATTTCTTAGTTTTTTATTTTTTCATCCATCCATTTTCTTCCACTTATCTGAGGTTGGGTCGTGGGGGGAGCAGCCTAAGTAGAGAAGGCCAGACTTCCCTCTCCCCAGCCACTTTGTCCAGCTCCTCCCGCGGGATCCCGAGGCGTTCCCAGGCCAGCCTGGAGACATACCGGTAGTCTTCCCAACGTGTCCTGGGTCTTCCCCATGGCCTCCTTCCGGTCGGACGTGCCCTAAACACCTCCCCAGGGAGGCGTCCGGGTGGCATCTTGACCAGATGCTCAAACCACCTCATCTGGCTCCTCTCAATGTGGAGGAGCAGCGGCTTTACTTTGAGCTCCTCCTGAATGACAGAGCTTCTCACCCTATCTCTAAGGGAGAGCCCCGCCACTGGACGGAGGAAACTCGTTTCGGCCGCTTGCACCTGTGATCTTGTCATAACCCAAAGCTCATGACCATAGGTGACGATGGGAACGTAGATCAGCCGGTAAATTGGGGGCTTTGCCTTCCGGCTCAAATCCTTCTTTACCACAACGGATCGATATAGTGTCTGCATCACTGAAAAGACGCCACACCGATCCACCTGTCGATCTGATTATCCACTCTTCCCTCACTCGTGAACAAGACTTCGAGGTACTTGAACTCCTCCACTTGGGGCAAGATTTCTTCCCTAATTGGGAACAATGGCATTCTATCTGTATTGTTTCAGTTTTACAAATTCCTCAGTAAATTCACTAAAACGACACTGTGGAGTTATTGAGTCTTTTTAGCTGATTTAGAGCTCGCTTCTGCAGCTAGTGGGTCCATGACGATGACTTCTGTTTTGTTTGACCAGCTGTTTTACTGCCGTGTTACAGGCACTGTATGGAAACAATTGAGGTGTATAAATAAGCATTTATAAAATATTTATGTGTAAATAATTAATTTCACAGCGTATATATTTGCAGCATAGAGTCCAGTGCGGCTAATATTAGGGGAAAATTTTATTCTAGAATTTACTGTATGCAGCTTATATGCCGGTGCGCTCTATAGTCCATAAAATATGATAATTATGTATGTTGAATAAATGGTAAATGGGTTGTACTTGTATAGCGCTTTTCTACCTTTTTTAAGGAGCTCAAAGCGCTTTGACACTATTTCCACATTCACCCATTCACACACACATTCACACACTTATGGAAGTAATAGACAGTTCTAAAATGTGGCATTAATGGTAATGTTCCATGTTCCAAGGGCTAAGCATTAGCTACAATTATTTTAACGTTATGTGTTAACTGGGTTGGTACGGCCAACGGATTTGTGACCGAGTATTTTTTTTTTACTTTCCAGATTGAGGTTTTGAATAAATACCTCTTCCTGACATCCAAACCAATGATCTACCTGGTCAACCTGTCGGAGAAGGATTACATCAGAAAAAAGAACAAGTGGTACGTGCGCATGTAATGGTGTGTGTATGTGTGTTGTTTTGAATCTCCAATCACTCCTTGCTCTCCTCAGGTTGGCCAAAATCAAGGAGTGGGTTGACGCTCACGACCCCGGCGCCATGGTAATCCCTCTTAGCGGAGCCTTGGAGTCCAAACTGTTTGACATGGAGGAGGAGGAGCAGAAGAAATACTGTGAGGAGCAGAAGACACAGAGGTGAGGCACGCTGCATTCTTATTGGATGGATTGGAAGTTGTGTGTAATAGTGGCTCATTAATTTATTAGTGGCGGTGGGAATAGATTAAATGCACGTGTGACGTTAGTCTAATCTTGAATACACTAAACCAACATCATACAACTTTGAATGTTTTTTTTTTGGTCCTCTTAGTGTCCTGACCAAAATAATAAAGACTGGCTACGCAACATTACAATTGGAGTACTTCTTCACAGCGGGACCGGATGAGGTGCGAGCATGGACCGTTCGGGTGAGTCATCTAAGAGAAATTGAACAAATCCACTATGTTTACACCAGTCAGACATCTTCTATATGACAGGAACGGGCTGCGGTCTTAGGATTTACAGCAAAAATTGTTATAAAGACTACAGTACAGATGCTTCTACCCTGCAGATACCGATCATCCATAAGTGAGATCGGTTGATACCAATACCAATCACATAGGGCTGGGCAATATGGCTGAAAACGGTATCACAATATAAGTGTTTTATATTACTGGGTTTTTTTTATGACCTTTTGAAAATAAGAACCAGGAGAAAAATTTAAACATTTTGATTAAAATGTAACCTTTCTATTATATTTCCCTCACCAATTAAGGCAGAAAGGAAAGGAAATATTAACACAACCATGGAAAACACTCAATGGATGAAAACAACGTTGTAGAATCACAAAACTTCAAAAAATAAACTCCTAGAATAAAAGTGCAAAAATAAGGAATTGCTTGTATTTCGTCACGTGACTTCTTCCCGAAAGTGACAACCAGTGGTGGTCAACCAAGCCAAGATGGCTGTTGTACAGCAAGCAGTGCACAAACTGAGTACAAAAGATGCTTAGACCTCCTTGCAAAAAGCAAATATGAGCAAAAAATCTAACTACGCAATGGAATAAATTCCTATACTTTATCAAAAAAAGATTTGTAAAGTGATGTCAAAGATTAAACGTTGGTCGCGTTCTCAGACATATTGAACTGTAGTGCTCCAGACGCCATTTTACAAGACAAAACCGATAGAAACTTGGAAAAACATGGAGGTTTACAACTTATTTGTGTGTGGCTGGGTCAAGGACATTAATATCAAGGATTCAAGGAGCTTTATTTGTCATACTCGTACACACTTGCACATATACGGTACGAAATTTGGACTCAGGTCCCGGCAAGTATTAAGAAAGGCAGCAGTAGACAGATAGGCAATAAAGGTGAACAGTAATCAATAATAAATAGAAAATAACATAACGCGCTTAACAAGAGGAAGGACCGAGATTAGCTGACTAAAAACACAGTGTGGAATAAGATAGGCTGTAAGGTTGCATTTCATGATTTAACTTTGCGTTTCCTGTCGTGTTTTTTTGTTGCTGTTGCACGCGTCGTTTACGAGTAGTGTTTTTCTCCGTTTTTATCAAAATATAACTATAGATGTCAACATTGTGTATGTGCTGAAAGCTTAATTTATGATTGTTGCCTTTGGTAAAAGCTTAACTCTTTCAGGTTTTGCTCACATTTGCTTTCTTTTATTTAGACTCACCGAGTTGGTGCTTTTCGAGATACTCGCAGCAAACATGTGTTTAAGAAATACAAATATAATCAAGATAATACTTAAATGGGAAATAATAAACGAAAAAAGTATATAAAGCAAACCTTTAACAAAGTGATCGCTGCAAATTTGTGCATTCTTCGACTCTGCTCCCTTGGACTGGAGTGTGAGCTTCATGCTTTTCTCTGGCACTCTTCCGCCCTCTCTGATTAACTGTTTGAGGAACGCTAAAGAAATGTTCGTCCTTTTCGTGATTTGAATGATTTGTGCAGCCAAAAACAACACAAGCATAGGGCATTTTTTCTTTGAGAAAGGCTAAATGGCGCCGAGTACCCATTGAGAACAGAGTTGGCTTGAGCACTACGCATATTCGATGGACGGGACGTGCGCCGGACATAACGTCAGTCAAATCCATGCAATAGGTAAGAAATGCTTTATGAAGTGTAAGAAAATAGTGCAAAGTGTTAAAAAGTAAACATGGAGATACCTAAAAAGAACTATTTTCTGCAGCTTCAGGAAGTTACAGATCAGCAGTGTGCTCTGGGTGAGCACGGCTAAGGTGGTGTGGTCTTTGTTCTGACTACGGCCTGTTTAAAATTTCAAACAACTACCATATTGTCGAGGTGACGTTTCCTGTTTTATCGACAATTTATAAATATTATTAGTTTCTCTTCTGACCCCATGCAAACAGTCAACTGCGAGGCAACAAAATGGTGCAACCAAACTTGATAGTTCATAATGTTTGGTACCCGATTGGCTGTTAGCGTGTCACTCTCACTGATCAGTGATCACTTCATGTTTTGCTTGGTTACCAGAGAGCGAAGGCCTTTGTTTATGCAACCAACCTTGCTTTGCAACTTCCTTTTTCTTACGACGAAGGGAAAAAAAATCTAACGTTTTATCAAACACATTTTTTACCAGTGGCGGGTCGTGCGTTTCTCACCTAGGCCTTCATTGATGTCCTATTTATTCCGACTTCAACTCTCAAAATACCGTAATTTATGTCACCACATGCATATGGCTGGAGATACTACCGGTATACAGAAAGACACTTGCACACTACTGGGCATTGAATCCCCTCAACAGTGTACAAAACGGTCTATGTTTCGGCGCATTTAACATTCGATAAACCCGCTTGAGCAATTACGTGGTACTGTCAAAATTAAAATAATTGTATAAAACAAATGAAACATAAAAAAATATATATTTGAACTCACAATTTGTAGCACCCTTTCAACGCCGTATAAGCAGTGGTACCGCTCGTACTAGTCGGTTGATTCGTGTGAAAGTGGCGGGCAAACCATTTCACCGCCAAGATAGCGTCCGGTGTCGGCCGACCTCGTCTCACAAGATGTAGTTTCTCTTAAGTATCCTTCTTGAAAATGGCCTTGCAAATATATATCTGCCACCTAATCAACATTTTGCTCTCCTTCTTTGTGCGTACCGATGAGTATTCTGTGGCTTTCTATGGCTCCGGTGCCACTTCCTGTTTTGGCAACTTGTGATTGGATACTCACTTGGGACTCCCAAGTGAGTATCCAATCACAGCGTAAGGCCAGCTAGAAGGCTTTACTGACAACAACTCGTGATCGGATTGGCTATCGCAATTGTCTATCAACTGTATGTCCCTGCCTGCATTGTTGATTCCGAAGGCAGCGGGCAGATTTCGTACAGCATGGCAACATAAGCTAGCTGAATTCTGATTGGATACAAACTCCAACCTAAAAACAACGGCACTGGAAGGAGCATAATATGACATGAAGAGGATATGAATACTTTTAGATATTTAGGGAAAGTAAATTAAAATGTACTTTTATCTTTAATTATGATCATGATTTCTGGTTATGTTAGGCCAGCAGAGAAGGCCTTGCTGGCCCTGACGGCCCACCACTGTTTTTTACTGATGTCGATTACGTGTCTTTCACGATATATGTATCGATATCGTTTTATCAGCCAGCTCTAGGTTTAAAATGTAAATTTAAAGTTTTAAGAGGTTGGAAATGCTATTAATAAAACGTAACTATGAAAAAGCCTCATTACACTCAACCTATTGCTGAAAAAACATACTATAAAACAGTAATAAAAATGGTATTATATTTAATATTGCACTGTGAGATCTATTCAGCTTATTGCACTATGTAGCCTGTTAAGTATTTTTTTTTTTTAATTTTATGGAGTTCAACAGTCTGATGGCAGTTTGACAAAAACTGCCAAAGAATATTGTTAAGTAAAAAAATAATGTTTGTGTACACTTGCGGCAACATTTTAACTTAATTCATATTTCTCTGAGGGGGAAACACTTTAATGCTATTGATAGTTACAAAGTACAATTTTGAACAATAATTGCAAGTTTGAAGGTATATTTTGGGTTTTTTAGACAAACTCTGGTACATTGTCCCCCAGGACTTGTTTTGGATTTGGGATATATTATGAACTGATGTTTTGTGGCGTTCGCACCCAACAGAAAGGCAGCAGAGCTCCTCAGGCAGCCGGAAAGATCCACACCGACTTCGAGAAGGGTTTCATCATGGCGGAAGTCATGAAGTACTCGGACTTCAAAGAAGAGGGCAACGAAAATGCCGTCAAGGTATTTTTATTTGTTCTAAAGCACATGATCGCCGTCTGTCAAACACTGGTCTTCTTGTGTCTTACTTTGGACAAGGCGGCGGGGAAATACAGACAACTGGGCAGGAACTACGTGGTGGAGGACGGGGACATTATCTTCTTCAAATTCAACACACCCAACGCGCCTAAGAAGAAATAAGCACGGCCAAAGACGAACACAACCAGAAGGACACGTCACGTTGGTCAGAATGCAGCTTTTGTGTGAGGTCCCTTCTTCAATGACACACTGACTAAATCCATCTTATCAAAGCTTTTCATCTACAACTGCTAAAGGGAGTGTTATAGTCTTTGCGGCTAAGTGTGGTTCTATTTTAATTTTATTCCATTATATTCCTTTAAATCAAGGTCAAACAAAACACGAGGGCCTAACCTGTTTTTGTAAAGACCAACAAGGGAATTATCATCCACTGCTTTTTATTCTAACTTGACGCCCCCATCCTCTGGTCTCACCATCACCTTTGAAGGAGACATTGTGAATGGGGAACCACTTTGAATATGGACTGAAAACTGCAGCTTGGTCCAAGGAAGGGAGCCGGGATATTTGAAATAATGTCACTGTCATCAATGTGCATGTTTCAATAAAATGCGACAAAAGACCCTAATGTCTCGATTTTCCTAAATGTTTTCCCTCTTGTGACTCGATTTTCCTAAATGTTTTCCCTCTTGTGATGAAAAACAAACCGTTTAGTGACCGTTAATAACTTAGTTTGACAGCCATCTTGCAGTTTCAAGCTAATACATGGAATTATTTGCGCATCCTTAAATTAGTAATGTCTTGCTTCTTCTAAAGAGTTGTCCTCATTCTGGCAAACAACAAGCGATTTGAAGGATTGTTTTCACATTTTATTTCGATTTTTGTCTCCTTTTTTGGGTCTTCATTACATCCATATACAGTGTCTGCCATCACTTGCTCTTAAAGTTTATATTTATTTATTAGGTACATATTTATAGTTGGGGCCTGAGCAGCAAACGTCACACCTCTATTGGGAATTATTAAATAGGAAACTCATCATCTGGACAACATTAGTAAGATGTATTACACCCAATGCCTCAGTGGTTACAGAAGGACCGTCACTACTCAGGTCAAAACTGACGTTTGCTCAGAGGAATTATACACTTTTCTGGCTTCAAAATAAAAGCGCTACGCTATACATCCGGTTTGACTACATTTACACCGGATCCGGTGCTTTCTGGCACAGACGGAAACCACCCGGTACTACCGGGAACAGATTCACGTAAGATCCAGTGGTGCCATGTTTCAGTGCCTGGGTTGCGCTTGTCGTCTTTACAGCTCAATTTTTGTTTAATCTGACATCACATGGACAAAGATAAGACCTTCTGGAGGAAAGTTTTGTGGTTAGATGAAACAAAAATGTAGCTGTTTGGCCACAATACCCAGCAATATGTTTGGAGGAGAAAAGGTAAAGCCTTTAATCCCAGGAACAGCAATTGCTACCGTCGAGCATGGTGGTGTTAGTATTATGCTCTGGGTCTGGTTTGCTGCCAATGGAACTGGTGCTTTACAGAGAGTAAGTGGGACAATGAAAAAGGAGGATTACCTCCAAATTCTTCAGGACAACCTAAAATCATCAGCCCGGAGGTTGGGTCTTGGGCGCAGTTGGGTGTTCCAACAGGACAATGACCCCAAACACACGTCAAAAGTGGTAAAGGAATGGCTAAATCAGGCTAGAATTAAGGTTTTAAAATGGCCTTCCCAAAGTCCTGATTCAAACGTGTGGACAATGCTGAAGAAACAAGTCCATATCAGTAAACCAACAAATTTAGCTGAACTGCACCAATTTTGTCAAGAGGAGTGGTCAAAAATTCAACCAGAAGCTTGTGAATGGCTACCAAAAGTGTCTTATTGCAGTGAAACTTGCCAAGGGACATGTAACCAAATATTAACATTGCTGTATGTATACTTTTGACCCAGCAGATTTTGTCACATTTTCAGTAGACCCATAATAAATTCATTAAAGAACCAAACTTCATGAATGTTTTTTGTGACCAACAAGTATGTGCTACAATCACTCTATCACAAAAAAATAAGAGTTGTAGAAATGATTGGAAACTCAAGACAGCCATGACATCATGTTCTTTACAAGTGTATGTAAACATTTGACCATGGCTGTATATGAATATAAATATATATATATATAAATATATATATATACTGTATATACAGTATATATATATATACATACGTATATATATATACATATATATATAAATGGGTTATACTTGTGTAGTGCTTTTCTACCTTCAAGGTACTCAAAGCGCTTTGACAGTATTTCCACATTTACCCATTCACACACACATTCACACACTGATGGCGGGAGCTGCCATGCAAGGCGCTAACCAGCAGCCATCAGAGGCAAAGGGTGAAGTGTCTTGCCCAAGGACACAACGGACGTGACTAGGATGGTAGAAGGTGGGGATTGAACCCCAGTAACCAGCAACCTTCCGATTGCTGGCACGGCCACTCTACCAACTTCGCCACGCGAGTAATTCAAATAATTTTTGGTAAAGTAACGAGAAACTATAATTACTTTTTAAAAGTAATTTTCCACCACTAAGATGGGGGATTGGGGAAAAAAAGCCACTTTACCAACTTCGCCACGCCGTCCCATATATACATATACCTATATATATATATATACACATATATATGTATATATACATATATATATATATACAGTATATATACAGTATACCTATATATATGTATATATATACATGTACATATATATATACATATATATACATATATACATGTACATATATATATATACTGTATATATATACATATATATACATACTGTATATATATATATACATATATATATACATACATATATACAGTATATATACATATATATATACATACAGTATATATATACTGTACATATACATATATATACATATATATATATATACATATGCATATATATACATATATATACATACACATATATATATATATATATACATACAGTATATATATACTGTACATATATATATGTATATACATATATATACATACTGTATACATATATATATACATATATATATACATATGCATATATATACACATATATACATATATATATATACGTATATATATATACATATATATATATACGTATATATATATACATATATATATATATATATATATACATATATATATATATATATGTATATATATATACGTATATATATATGTATATATATATACTATATATATATACATATATATACATATATATATATATATATATATATATATATATATATATATATATATATATATATATATATAATATATATATATATATATATATATATATATATATATATATATATATATATATATATATATATATATATATATATATATATATATGTGTGTTAGGTCAGTAAAAAACAGAGGCTATATCAATCCTACAAGCCTGTTTCGCAGGTTTTATAAAAAAAACTTAACACCTTTTTCACCAGCATAGCCGCAACTCTTGTCAACAAGCTGTCCCACCACTCTGGTCGCTTTGGTGTAGAACACATTAAAGCCTTCTACAGAAAGCTAGGAGTATCCAACGATGATTTCAAATTAGAAATGGTCACAGCTGATGAGGTGTTTAAAAAATTGAGCACGCTCCACCCAAACAAGGCCACCGGCCTTGATAATATTCCCTCTAAATTCCTCAGGGACTCTGCCTCCATCATTGCCCCGATCATCATGCACATAATAAACCTATCAATTACACAAGGCCAAGTACCAAAAGATTTTAAGATAGCAAGAGTAACTCCCCTCTTTAAAAAAGGAAGCAAATTGGAACCTGGCAACTACCGACCTGTTTCTATTCTCAGTTCCATTTCGAAAGTATTGGAGAAAATAGTTTATGAACAGGTCGATAGTTACCTTGCCACAATAAACTCATGTACAAATTCCAATCCGGCTTCAGAACTAACCACTCCACTGACACATGCCTTCTCTATCTGACCGACCACATCAAACATGAGGTGGACGCGGGCAAATACTGCTGGACCTTCAGAAGGCCTTTGACACCATTAACCACGCTATACTGTTGGATAAGCTCAGAGCAATCGGATTTAACAAAACCTCATGGAGCTGGATGCAATCTTACTTGGAGGGGAGGGAGCAGGTGGTAGAGGTGAACGGCACCGTGTCCCCCCCCTCTCAGTGAGCTGTGGAGTCCCTCAAGGCAGTATATTGGGACCTTTACTGTTCCTAATATACATAAACGACTTGTCATCCGCATGCGACTGTGAATTGTTCTTGTTTGCGGATGACTCTGCCCTGCTGGTATCAGACAGGGACAAGTCACAGGTGGAGAAAATCCTCAGTGCTGAGCTCTGTAGAACTTGCACCTGGCTCGCTGACAACAAGCTATCCATACACTTGGGTAAAACGGAATCCATCCTGTTTGGGTCAAACATCAACCTTAAGAAAGTCAATGACTTCACTATAAAAGTGGGTGACATTGTTATCAGCAGGAAAGATGAGGTCACCTACCTAGGTTCCATTCTAGAGGCTAATCTTTCCTGTGATAAAATGGCAACCAAGGTAATCAGAAAGGTTAACCAACGAACGAGATTTCTCTACAGGATTTCCTCTCTGGTCAACAAAAGCACCATGAGGATTCTGCCGGGAACTCTCGTTCAACCCTTTTTCAATTACGCTTGCACCTCCTGGTACCCAAGCACCTCCAAAACCCTCAAATCTAAACTCCAAACATCCCAGAACAAGCTAGTCAGATTACTTCTAGACCTCCACCCCAGATCCCACCTCACTCCTACCCACTTCTCCAAAGTGGGCTGGCTCAGGGTGGAGGACAGAGTAAAACAACTTGCACTGAGCCTAGTCTATAAAATCCGCTACACCTCCCTGATACCGAAGTACATGTCAAACTACTTCCTTAACGTAAATGACCGCCATAACCACAACACCAGGGGGAGCTCCACTAACCACATTAAACCCAGATTCTGATCTAACAAAGGTCTTAACTCATTCTCTTTCTATGCCACATCAATGTGGAATGCGCTCCCAACAGGTATAAAAGAAAGGGCATCTCTATCCTCCTTCAAAACCGCAATAAAAGTTCACCTCCAGGCAGCTACAACCCTAAACTAACACCCTCCCCGGATTGCTAATAATCAAATGTAAACAATCAAATGCAGATACTTTTTCTTATGCCTTCTGATCTCTCTCTCTCTCTCTCTCTATGTCCACTACTTGCTGCCCATATCCTACCAAGTCAGACCTACACTGTTCCAATATCCATTTCTCTGTTCTCAATTGTTGATGACTGATGATAATCAACCAAACCTTACCCCCCCCCCTCCACACCCCTGATTGTAAATAATGTAAATAATTCAATTTGATTATCTTGTGTGATGACTATATTATGATGATAGTATATATTTGATAGTATATATCTGTAACATGAATCAATTTAAGTGGACCCCGACTTAAACAAGTTGAAAAACTTATTCGGGTGTTACCATTTAGTGGTCAATTGTACGGAATATGTACTTCACTGTGCAACCTACTAATAAAAGTCTCAATCAAAACAATTTTTTTCCCTGCCCTAACGTATATTCCGCTCTACCCCGGTATTGAGCACTGTATAACGGATAAACCACAAAAACCTTGACTATATAATATATTTATATGAAAATCAGTTTATTATTTCGAAAGTGATATGCACACTTCATTGCTTTAAGTATGTTTGCACTTCTTTAGGCAAACTTCTAATTGTTATCACAGTACTTCCTTTGGTGAAATAGTTCTGAAATACACAAAACATCTATATATGACAACTTAACACGGTCAACAAAATGTAAAAAAAAGTTTATATTTCGACAAAAAGACATGCCTCAAAATGCTTTCCCGACTAACAGGAAGCGTGCGTCCTTTTAAAAGTGACTGACGCCGAGGAGAGCCAATCACGTGTCCTCGGTTGGAATCTGGGACCAATCACGACAAAGAAGAAAGGCGGGACGTCCTGTAATGCGATGCAAATGATATGGCCAACCTCGCTAGTCCCTCCCCCTTTGCGTTTCCCGCACCGTCAATCAAAATAGAAAAAAAAATCGACCCGAATTCAGCGATCAACACTTAGCCCGCCTATGATAAAATAATCATGTTCGGAGTTCTACTGAACACATAAGCCCTAAATTCACGCTATGAGCGACCCGTAAACACTTCGTTGAGTGAAACGGTGAGTTTCTACAGTCTACGGCGACGGGAGCGGGCGTCTTTTTGCCTCTCTTTTTTTTTTTTGTTGTGGCTCGGAGGCTAACTAGCTGGATATGGTTAGCCACCAACAGAGCTAGCCGGCTACGCTAGCTAGCCGCGGAGTTCATCAAGTAAACAGTCGCAGAATCTCCGCCGCGAAAGTTGACTTTTCGCGGTCGTCATCTTTTTTTTCTGGCCCGCACAGTTTGGGGATGCGTTTCTGGAGGAGAGGAGTCGAAGATTACAGAGTTTTTTGCCGCTCGCCTCTCTCTCTCCTCTGCTAGCGCCGCTTGAAACAAGGAGAAATGGCGTCCGCGGACGTGGACAGCAGTCAAAGCGAGTTCCTGCAATCCGCCACGGAAACGCAGGTATCCCCATATTTTTCTAACTCGCCTCACATTTGCTTGTACGTGTCAGTTTCAAACAAAACAAGACCCCAAAAATAAAAACAATATTTGTTGGCATGGGGGTGAAAGCACCGTACACTTCCTGTGTTTCCCCCCTTCAATAACGGCCACCCACTTTACCCCTGTAAAACCCGCCCATAGTGGGTAGGACGCTGGAGGCTGTCACTTGGGCCGGTGTGGCGGAGGACAGTCGGTGTTATCCCGGGGGTTGCAAAGACGCCGCACAGCGGAGGACAACGTCGCCGTCCATAATGAAAAACCGTAGCGTTCATTTGTGCCGGAATAGCCGCCCATCCCCCACCCCGTAGCTCGCCTCCATTATGTTAGCTCCGCTAGCTTTAGCCTCACGTTTAGCCACATTCCACGCACTGTTGTAGTCACATTTAAATATTATTTTCACCCTTTTTGTATATCACTACACACTCATCGAGCCTTTTAATGACTTTAACGCTGAGGGATGCTTCAGGACCAAACACGCGTAGTGAGATTTTTGGTAGTCACTAGAATACCCTTTTGAGCGTTACGTATATCAAAATAAAGGACCTACTGTGTTGTTTACTTGTTGAAATACCATTTACAAAGCTAAAATCTACTCAAACTTTGACTTAGATCCACAAACTTTGCTACTGCCAAAAATGTATTCCAAGTAGTATTTTCAAATTATATACATAATGTACTATAATGCGATTATGGGCATTACATATATCAAAATAAAGGACCTGCTGTATTGTTAACTTGTTGAAATGCCTTTTTTAGAGCTCAAATCTACCCAAGCGACCACTTTGCTGTTGCCAAAAATTGATTCCAAGTAATATTTTCAAATTCTCTGCATAATGTACTAGAATACCTTTATAAGCATTACATATATCAAAATCAAGTACCTACTGTGCTGTTTACTTTTTGAAATGCCTTTTTTAGAGCTCAAATCTACCCAAACGACCATTTTGCTGCTGCCAAAAATTTATTCCAAGTTATATTTTCAAATCAACACATCTTATCTCTGCATAATGTACTAGAATACCTTTATAAGCATTACATATATCAAAATCAAGTACCTTCTGTACTTAGACTTAGACAAACTTTAATGATCCACAAGGGAAATTGTTCAACACAGTAGCTCAGTTACAATGATGAAAAGGACAATGCAGGTATAAATAGACTAATATAGCCAAAAAAAAAAATCTAACATATATACGAATATATACATAATATGTATACAGAGTAATTTATATACAGATATATTATATTATGTCTATAACACTGTACTGTACTGTTTACTTGTTGAAATGCCTTTTTTAGAGCTCAAATCTACCACTTTGCTGTTGCCAAAAATTGATTCCAAGTAATATTTTCAAATTCTCTGCATAATGTACTAGAATACCTTTATAAGCATTACATATATCAAAATCAAGTACCTACTGTGCTGTTTACTTTTTGAAATGCCTTTTTTAGAGCTCAAATCTACCCAAACGACCATTTTGCTGCTGCCAAAAATTGATTCCAAGTTATATTTTCAAATCAACACATCTTATCTCTGCATAATGTACTAGAATACCTTTATAAGCATTACATATATCAAAATCAAGTACCTTCTGTACTTAGACTTAGACTTAGACAAACTTTAATGATCCACAAGGGAAATTGTTCAACACAGTAGCTCAGTTACAATGATGAAAAGGACAATGCAGGTATAAATAGACTAATATAGCCACAAAAAAAAATCTAACATATATACGAATATATACATAATATGTATACAGAGTAATTTATATACAGATATATTATATTATGTCTATAACACTACTGTACTGTTTACTTGTTGAAATGCCTTTTTTAGAGCTCAAATCTACCACTTTGCTGTTGCCAAAAATTGATTCCAAGTAATATTTTCAAATTCTCTGCATAATGTACTAGAATACCTTTATAAGCATTACAGATATTAAAATCAAGTACCTACTGTACTGTTTACTTGTTGAAATGCCTTTTTTAGAGCTCAAATCTACCCAAACGACCATTTTGCTGCTGCCAAAAATTGATTCCAAGTTATATTTTCAAATCAACACATCTTATCTCTGCATAATGTACTAGAATACCTTTATAAGCATTACATATATCAAAATCAAGTACCTTCTGTACTTAGACTTAGACAAACTTTAATGATCCACAAGGGAAATTGTTCAACACAGTAGCTCAGTTACAATGATGAAAAGGACAATGCAGGTATAAATAGACTAATATAGCCAAAAAAAAAATCTAACATATATACGAATATATACATAATATGTATACAGAGTAATTTATATACAGATATATTATATTATGTCTATAACACTACTGTACTGTTTACTTGTTGAAATGCCTTTTTTAGAGCTCAAATCTACCACTTTGCTGTTGCCAAAAATTGATTCCAAGTAATATTTTCAAATTCTCTGCATAATGTACTAGAATACCTTTATAAGCATTACAGATATTAAAATCAAGTACCTACTGTACTGTTTACTTGTTGAAATGCCTTTTTTAGAGCTCAAATCTACCCAAACGACCATTTTGCTGCTGCCAAAAATTGATTCCAAGTTATATTTTCAAATCAACACATCTTATCTCTGCATAATGTACTAGAATACCTTTATAAGCATTACATATATCAAAATCAAGTACCTTCTGTACTTAGACTTAGACAAACTTTAATGATCCACAAGGGAAATTGTTCAACACAGTAGCTCAGTTACAATGATGAAAAGGACAATGCAGGTATAAATAGACTAATATAGCCAAAAAAAAAATCTAACATATATACGAATATATACATAATATGTATACAGAGTAATTTATATACAGATATATTATATTATGTGTATAACACTGTACTGTACTGTTTACTTGTTGAAATGCCTTTTTTAGAGCTCAAATCTACCACTTTGCTGTTGCCAAAAATTTATTCCAAGTAATATTTTCAAATTCTCTGCATAATGTACTAGAATACCTTTATAAGCATTACATATATCAAAATCAAGTACCTACTGTGCTGTTTACTTTTTGAAATGCCTTTTTTAGAGCTCAAATCTACCCAAACGACCATTTTGCTGCTGCCAAAAATTGATTCCAAGTTATATTTTCAAATCAACACATCTTATCTCTGCATAATGTACTAGAATACCTTTATAAGCATTACATATATCAAAATCAAGTACCTTCTGTACTTAGACTTAGACTTAGACAAACTTTAATGATCCCCACAAGGGAAATTGTTCAACACAGTAGCTCAGTTACAATGATGAAAAGGACAATGCAGGTATAAATAGACTAATATAGCCACAAA
This sequence comes from Entelurus aequoreus, assembly GCF_033978785.1. Classification (NCBI taxonomy): domain Eukaryota; kingdom Metazoa; phylum Chordata; class Actinopteri; order Syngnathiformes; family Syngnathidae; genus Entelurus; species Entelurus aequoreus. The sequence goes on along the minus strand of NC_084733.1, from coordinate 16,653,539 downwards.
AAAAAATCTAACATATATACGAATATATACATAATATGTATACAGAGTAATTTATATACAGATATATTATATTATGTCTATAACACTACTGTACTGTTTACTTGTTGAAATGCCTTTTTTAGAGCTCAAATCTACCACTTTGCTGTTGCCAAAAATTGATTCCAAGTAATATTTTCAAATTCTCTGCATAATGTACTAGAATACCTTTATAAGCATTACAGATATTAAAATCAAGTACCTACTGTACTGTTTACTTGTTGAAATGCCTTTTTTAGAGCTCAAATCTACATAAACGACCACTTTGCTATTGCCAAAAATTGATTCCAATTCATATTTTCAAATTCTCTGCATTATGTACTAAAAGGCCTTTATGAGCATTACATATATCAAAATAAAGGACCTACTGTATTGTTTACTTGTTACTATACCATTTACAAAGCTAAAATCTACTCAAACGACCACTTTGCTGCTGACAAAAATGGATTCCAAGTTATATTTTCGAATCAACACATCTTTTCTCTGCATAATGTAGTAGAATACCTTACATTACATATATAGCATTACATATATCAAAATCAAATACCTACTGTACTGTTTACTTATTGAAATACCCTTTTTAGAGCTCAAATCTACCCAAACGACCACTTTGCTGCTGCCAAAAATGGATTCCAAGTAATATTTTGAAATTCTCTGTATAATGTACTAAAATGCCCTTATGAGCATTACATATTTCAAAATCAAGTACCTACTGTGTTGTTTACTTGTTGAAATGCCTTTTTTAGAGCTCAAATCTACCCAAACGACCACTTTACTGCTGCCAAAAATGGATTCCAAGTAATGTTTTCGAATCAACACATCTTATCTCTGCATAATGTACTAAAATACCTTTATAAGCATTACATATATCAAAATCAAGTACCTACTGTACTGTTTACTTGTTGAAATGCCTTTTTTAGAGCTCAAATCTACGCAAACGACCACTTTGCTGTTGCCAAAAATTGATTCCAGGTAGTATTTTCAAATTCTCTGCATAATGTACTAAAATGCCATTATGAGCATTGCATATATCAAAATAAAGGACCTACTGTATTGTTTACTTGTTACAATACCATTTACAAAGCTAAAATCTACTCAAACGACCACTTTGCTACTGCCAAAAATAGATTCCAAGTTATATTTTCGGATCAACACATTTTTTCTCTGCTTAATGTAGTAGAATACCTTACATTATATATATCAAAATCAAATACCTACTGTACTGTTTACTTATTGAAATACCCTTTTTAGAGCTCAAATCTACCCAAACGACCACTTTGCTGCTGCCAAAAATGGATTCCAAGTAATATTTTGAAATTCTCTGTATAATGTACTAAAATGCCCTTATGAGCATTACATATTTCAAAACCAAGTACCAAATTCTCTGCATAATGTACTAAAATGCCATTATGGGCATTGCATATATCAAAATAAAGGACCTACTGTATTGTTTACTTGTTACAATACCATTTACAAAGCTAAAATCTACTCAAACAACCACTTTGCTACTGCCAAAAATAGATTCCAAGTTATATTTTCGAATCAACACATCTTATCTATGCATAATGTACTAGAATACCTTTATAAGCATTACATATATCAAAATCCAGTACCTACTGTACTGTTTACTTGTTGCAATACCTTTTTTAGAGCTCAAATCTACCCAAACGACCACTTTGCTGTAGCCAAAAATGGATTCCAAGTAATATTTTCAAATTCTCTGCATAATGTACTAGAATACCTTTATAAGCATTACATATATCAAAATCAAGTACCTACTGTACTGTTTACTTGTTGCAATACCTTTTTTAGAGCTCAAATCTACCCAAACGACCATTTTGCTGCTGCCAAAAATGGATTCCAAGTTATATTTTCGAATCAACACATCTTATCTCTGCATAATGTACTAGAATACATTTATAAGCATTACATATATTCAAATCAAGTACCTACCGGTACTGTACTCTTTACTTGTTGAAATACCATTTTTAGAGCTCAAATCTACCCAAATGACCACTTTGCTGCTGCCAAAAATGGATTCCAAGTAATATTTTCAAATCAACACATCTTATCTCTGCATAATGTTCTAGAATACCCTTATAAGCATTACATATATCAAAATCCAGTACCTACTGTACTGTTTACTTGTTGGAATATCTTTTTTAGAGCTCAAATATACCCAAACGACCACTTTGCTGTTGCCAAAAATGGATTCCAAGTAATATTTTCAAATTCTCTGCATAATGTACTAGAATACCTTTATAAGCATTACATATATTAAATTCAAGTACCTACTGTACTGTTTGCTTGTTGAAATACCCTTTTTAGAGCTCAAATCTACCCAAACGACCACTTTGCTGTTGCCAAAAATTGATTCCAAGTAATATTTTCAAATTCTCTGCATAATGTACTAATTACCTTTATAAGCATTACATATATCAAAATCCAGTACCTACTGTACTGTTTACTTGTTGGAATACCTTTTTTAGAGCTCAAATCTACCCAAACAACCACTTTGCTGTTGCCAAAAATGGAATGCAAGTAATATTTTCAAATTCTCTGCATAATGTACTAGAATACCTTTTATAAGCATTACATACACTACCGTTCAAAAGTTTGGGGTGACCCAAACAATTTTTTGGAATAGCCTTAATTTCTAAGAAAAAGAATAGACTGTTGAGTTTCAGATGAAAGTTCTCTTTTTCTGGCCATTTTGAGCGTTTAATTGACCCCACAAATGTGATGCTCCAGAAACTCAATCTGCTCAAAGGAAGGTCAGTTTTGTAGCTTCTGTAACGAGCTAAACTGTTTTCAGATGTGTGAACATGATTGCACAAGGGTTTTCTAATCATCAATTAGCCTTCTGAGCCAATGAGCAAACACATTGTACCATTAGAACACTGGAGTGATAGTTGCTGGAAATGGGCCTCTATACACCTATGTAGATATTGCACCAAAAACCAGACATTTGCAGCTAGAATAGTCATTTACCACATTAACAATGTATAGAGTGTATTTCTTTAAAGTTAAGACTAGTTTAAAGATATCTTCGTTGAAAAGTACAGTGCTTTTCCTTCAAAAATAAGGACGTTTCAATGTGACCCCAAACTTTTGAACGGTAGTGTATATCAAAATCAAGTACCTATTGTACTGTTTACTTGTTGAAATGCCTTTTTTAGAGCTCAAATCTACCCAAACTACCATTTTGCTCCTGCCAAAAATGGATTCCAAGTAATATTTTCAAATTTTCTGCATAATGTACTAGAATACCTTTTATAAGCATTACATATATCAAAATCAAGTACCTACTGTACTGTTTACTTGTTGAAATGCCTTTTTTAGAGCTCAAATCTACCCAAACGACCATTTTGCTGCTGCCAAAAATGGATTCCAAGTTATATTTTCGAAACAACACATCTTATCTCTGCATAATGTACTTGAATACCTTTATAAGCATTACATATATTAAATTCAAGTACCTACTGTACTGTTTACTTGTTGAAATATCTTTTTTAGAGCTCAAATCTACCCAAACGACCACTTTGCTGTTGCCAAAAATGGATTCCAAGTAATATTTTCAAATTCTCTGCATAATGTACTAGAATACCTTTATAATCAATCAATCAATCAATCAATGTTTATTTATATAGCCCTAAATCACAAGTGTCTCAAAGGGCTGTACAAGCCACAACGACATCCTCGGTACAGAGCCCACATACGGGCAAGGAAAACTCACCCCAGTGGGACGTCAATGTGAATGACTATGAGAAACCTTGGAGAGGACCGCACATGTGGGTAACCCCCACCCTCTAGGGGAGACCGAAAGCAATGGATGTCGAGTATGTCTGACATAATATTGTGAAAGTCCAACACATCAGCGAAAGTCCAGTCCATAGTGGGGCCAGCAGGAACCATCCCGAGTGGAGACGGGTCAGCAGCGTAGAGATGTCCCCATCTGATGGACAGGCTAGCGGTCCACCCCGGGTTTGGAGCAGAGTAGAAAAGAAAAGAAACGGCAGATCAACTGGTCTAAAAAGGGAGTCTATTTAAAGGCTAGAGAATACAAATGAGTTTTAAGATGAGACCTAAATGCTTCTACTGAGGTAGCATCTCTAACTTTTACCGGGAGGGCATTCCATAGTATTGGAGCCCGAATAGAAAACGCTCTATAGCCCGCAGACTTTTTTTGGGCTCTGGGAATCACTAATAAGCCGGAGTTCTTTGAACGCAGATTTCTTGCCGGGACATATGGTACAATACAATCGTCAAGATAGGCAGGAGCTTGACCGTGTAGTATTTTATACGTAAGTAGTAAAACCTTAAAGTCGCATCTTAGGTGCACAGGAAGCCAGTGCAAGTGAGCCAGTATAGGCGTAATATGATCAAACTTTCTTGTTTTTGTCAAAAGTCTAGCAGCCGCATTTTGTACCATCTGTAATCTTTTAATGCTAGACATAGGGAGGCCCGAAAATAAAACGTTACAGTAATCGAGACGAGATGTAACGAACGCATGGATAATGATCTCAGCATCGCTTGTGGACAAAATGGGACGAATTTTAGCGATATTACGGAGATGAAAGAAGGCCGTTTTAGTAACACTCTTAATGTGCGACTCAAACGAGAGAGTTGGGTCGAAGATAATACCCAGATTCTTTACAGAGTCACCTTGTTTAATTGTTTGGTTGTCAAATGTTAAGGTGGTATTATTAGATAGATGTCGGTGTTGAGCAGGACCGATAATCAGCATTTCCGTTTTCTTAGCGTTGAGTTGCAAAAAGTTAGCGGACATCCATTGTTTAATTTCATTAAGACACGCCTCCAGCTGACTACAATCCGGCGTGTTGGTCAGCTTTAGGGGCATGTAGAGTTGGGTGTCATCAGCATAACAGTGAAAGCTAACACCGTATTTGCGTATGATGTCACCTAGCGGCAGCATATAAATACTAAAGAGTGCAGGGCCAAGAACCGAACCCTGGGGAACTCCGCACGTTACCTCCACATTGTTATGGGAGACACACTGTATCCTGTCAGTAAGATAAGAGTTAAACCAAGACAAGGCTAAGTCTGTCATCCCAATACGCGTTTTGATACGCTCTAATAAAATATTATGATCAACAGTATCGAAAGCGGCGCTAAGATCAAGAAGCAGCAACATAGATGAAGCATCAGAATCCATCGTTAGCAATAGATCATTAGTCATTTTTGCGAGGGCTGTCTCCGTAGAGTGATTTGCCCTGAAACCGGACGGAAAAGGTTCACAGAGATTGTTAGACGCTAAGTGTTCATTTAGCTGCTGTGCTACAATTTTTTCGAGGATTTTCGAGATAAACGGAAGGTGGGACACCGGCCGGTAGTTTACCAGGAGATCAGGATCGAGGTTAGGTCTTTTGAGTAGAGGATGAATAACCGCTTTTTTGAATGCTAGGGGAACAGTGCCAGAGGAAAGTGATAAGTTTATAATATTTAGCACTGATGGACCTAGTAATACAAAAAGCTCCTTGATAAGTTTCCCAGGAATTGGGTCAAGTAAACATGTTGTTTGTTTTGTCCCATTTACACATTTTGACAATTCCTCCAATGTTATTTCATCAAAGAGAGAGAAACTATTTTGGACGGCGGTATCCGTCGTATATACAGTCGTATCTGTGTTAATAGAACCCAGTTGTAGCTGAGATGCATTGTCTTTAATCTCTTTTCTAATGACTTCAATTTTCTTATTAAAGAAATTCCTAAAGTCATCTGCTGAGTGGGTGGAGCTACTGGGAGAAGTCCCTTGTTGGGTTAGCGATGCTACTGTACTAAACAGAAATTTAGGATCATTTTTGTTGAGGTGGATGAGATTTGAGAAATATTTAGCTTTAGCTGAGGTAAACATGCGTTTATAAGTTATTAAACTATCACACCATGCTTGATGGAAAACCTCAAGTTTAGTCGCACGCCATTTGCGTTCCAGCTTTCTACATGATAATTTCTGGGCTTTAGTTTCTTCTGTAAACCATGGGGTACGCCTTTTAGGGGCCCTTTTTAGCTTTAGCGGTGCTACAATATCAATGGTGTCGCGGAGGGCGTCATTAAAGTTGTTAGTGAGCTTATCAATAGAGCCCACATAATTTGGGAATGGTGCCATTACCGAAGGCAGTAGGTCAGTAAGAGTCGTCGTTGTGGCAGCATTAATGTTGCGGCTGCTATAGTAGTTATTATTATTATTATTAGTTTGTTGACAATGAGTCAGAACTTCGAATTTTATAAGGTAATGATCGGACATTACTTTAGTGTACGGGAGTATCGTAACTTTAGAGGTGGTAACACCCCTGACAAGCACTAGATCTATCGTATTACCGTTGCGATGCGTGGGTTCATTTATTATTTGTGTAAGACCACAGCTATCAATTATAGTCTGGAGCGCCACGCATGGAGGGTCCGATGGGGTATTCATATGGATATTAAAGTCCCCCATTATGATTATATTGTCGGCGTGCGTCACTAGATCAGCAACAAACTCTGAGAATTCACTGATGAAGTCCGAATAGGGCCCAGGGGGGCGGTAGATAACAGCCAGGTGGAGAGGCAGCGGTGTGACAAACCTCAAAGTGAGCACCTCAAACGAGTTATATTTATTATTTAGGTTAGGTGTAAGATTATAGTTTTCATTGTATATTAGTGCGACACCCCCTCCCCTTTTAAGAGGTCGGGCAACATGTGTATTGGTATAGTTAGGAGGAGATGCCTCATTTAGCGCAAAAAAATCGTCTGGTTTGAGCCAGGTCTCGGCGAGACCAACGACGTCAAGTTTGTTGTCTCTAATGACTTCATTAACTAATAACGTTTTGGAAGATAATGATCTTATGTTTAAAAAGCCCATATTATAGGTAGTGGGCTGTTTTGAGGATTGTTTGTTGAAATTATCCGAAGTAGCAATATTAATAATGTTGCATTTATTATGCGTAGTGCACTTTAAATAGTTTCGACCATATCTAGGAATTGATACGACGGGGATATTCAGATTGTTTGCTTGATGTTGCGATAAACTGAACGCATCATAGTTAGCTACCTCAGTACAATGTATGTCTGCCTCTGACACGGTCACAAAAGAAAAAACATTATGTGAGTTGTGTTTTATTCTAGGAGCATTACATATATCAAAATGAAGTACTTACTGTACTGTTTGCTTGTTGAAATACCCTTTTTAGAGCTCAAATCTACCCAAACGACCACTTTGCTGTTGCCAAAAATTGATTCCAAGTAGTATTTTCAAATTCTCTGCATAATGTACTAAAATGCCATTATGAGCATTGCATATATCAAAATAAAGGACTTACTGTATTGTTTACTTGTTACAATACCATTTACAAAGCTACAGTAAAATCTACTCAAACGACCACTTTGCTACTGCCAAAAATGGATTCCAAGTTATATTTTCGAATCAACACATCTTATCTATGCATAATGTACTAGAATACCTTTACTTTGAAATGACAATGAATCACAAATGTTTGACCGAATGGTTTTGCTAGTTAAATTAACAAAGTATAATAAAATGTTTTATGTATTATATATATACTGTATATGTATTGTGTGTTTGTATTTTGCCAACATGGTAGATTCATATGATAGGGCAGGTTGTATAATGTTTTTCTATCACCTTCAGGAAATAGAATAAAGAGGAAGATGACAATATAATCTAACTTGGACAATGATGTACAGAACAGAGGAGATTTAGTTAATTATTATTTTAGATTGTTAAAGCGATTCTTTTTTTCTTGACAAAACCTCTTCATCAAGCAGCTGTTGATTTCTGGTGGCTGGTTAAAAAAAGAATAAATACAAAATGCGTTACTTCATTCAACACAATCGAGGATTGACGTTGCCAAGAATCAAAAACCAATTATGTGGCTTAAAAGGCGGCCGCACGAACCATTACGCTGCCAAAGTTGCGACACAAGTTGGTTATTTGATATGCATGACAACGCGGTAACTGGTTTGGATTAAGTTTGTCGTCATTCTTTGATTCTAATGGCATTTAAAAAAAATATTTGTCATCTCTATCCAGATTCTGAACTGACCACAACAAAAGCCCATATTTTTAATGAAGCTTGGGCGGTTTGTGTTGTCGAATATCTCGGCAAAACCTGAATCAATCACGTGGTACAAGCGAGCAAACAATGCTGAACCGCGTCCTGATGCGGTCACATGGTATAGCTGGCAGCGAGGCTTCACACGTCATCATATCTGGCTCCTCCCCTACATGAAGCAACCCTCAATACGCGCTTCGCGGAAACCCCCCTCCATTGCATAACACACGCCTCAAAGCCTCTGCACAACACTGCTATTTAGGTATCATTTTTTGTTTACAGAAATGAGTCCATTTTTTTGTTTTGTTTAATTATTTAGGTTAATAAAGTTATTTACCTTCCAGTTACAGTACAGTGCTAAACAATTATACAGTAATGAGAACTAAAAGTATATTCTTAAATGGTTTAGTTACTTGCAATAATAATATACATTATGATTACATTACGGCAGCACGGTGGAACAGGGGTTAGTGCATGTGCCTCACAATACGAAAGTTCTGAGTTCAATCCCGGGCTCGGGCTCTTTCTGTGTAGAGTTTACACGTTCTCCCCGTGACTGCGTGGGTTCCCTCCGGGTACTCCGGCTTCCTCCCACCTCCAAAGACATGCACCTGGGGATAGGTTGATTAGCAACACTAAATTGGCCCTAGTGTGTGAATGTGAGTGTAAATGTTGTCTGTCTATCTGTGTTGGCCCTGCGATGAGGTGGCGACTTGTCCAGGGTGTACCCCGCCTACCGCCCGAATGCCCCTGGGATAGGCTCCAGCACCCCCCGCGACCCCAAAAGGGACAAACGGTAGAAAATGGATGGATGGATGATTACATTACATTACAAACACTGTATAGTTGATATTGATTATTTCTCATGATTAATGAGCATGATGTAAACCAGGGGTGGGCAATTAATATTTAACGGGGGCCGCATGAGCAACCCGAGCACTGCTGGAGGGCCACGTCGACAATATTTCAATTAAATTTTGCTCAATAATATTTTTGATATACCGTAAGATAAAAAATAATAATAATTTCATTTAACCTAAGGTAACCTTATACAAAAGCAGATTGCTTTTGATGGTTTTATTTAAACTCTTAATCCTTAAATATTTATATTAGGCTATGTGAAATGGTCTGAAATGGTCTCAAACCGCCTTGTTACAGTGCGTCTGGAGTTTTTGATTGATTGATTGAATCTTTTATTAGTAGATTGCACAGTACAGTACATATTCCGTACAATTGACCACTAAATGGTAACACCCGAATAAGTTTTTCAACTTGTTCAAGTCGGGGTCCACGTTAATCAATTCATGGAAATTCATGAGAGTGACACGTTCTCAAATGCGCCCCTCTTCTCCGGGCATATCAGCGCAACAGAGTCCAATAAGCACTCCTTAATAAACTGTCCGTCAGAAAACGCCTTACTTTTTCTGGCGATTTTGTGAGAAATGACGAAACTTGTTCTGACGGCTGCATCTCTGGGGGTGTGAGATTTGGCAAAAAGTCTTTGTTGGGTTTGCAGTTTTACCATCAACGCATCAGCCTCCCTTGCGCGCTCTTCATCAGACAGATTCCGGTATTTTTCCTCGTGCTTCGTCGTGTAGTGGCGATTCAAATTATATTCTTTAAACACAGCAACCTGTGTACCACAAATTAAGCACACGGCTTTACCTTAAATTTCTGTAAAGAAATACTTGGCAGTCCGTGTCTTGTTGAAAACACGAGGTTACACGGACATACGTCCATAAATAACACTTTTCAAAATAAAAGCAGCACCGTTGTATTGCACACTCGACATTGATACTTTTTTAAATTTATTTTGTAATTTAGGATTGGCCTCACGCGGGCCGGACAGGGACGCACAAAGGGCCGGATGTGGACCGCCGGTCGCAAAATGTCCAGGTCTGATGTAGACGAAAGCTTTGAGTTTGTCTGCAGATAGTTAAATATTTTTTGCCAATTGTTTTCATGTGTGGCACCATCATATTAGAATATGTTGATTGACAGTCTAAAAGTAACATGTCTTCCTTCACTTGTTATTTTCGTAGTTGTATGCATTTTATGTGTAAAATTGAAAAATAGCAGTCCCTGTGAGAAAAATCCTAATTGGGTTTTTTCTCAAAATTGTGAAGCCATACTGTCAAGGTGACATTTCCTGTTTTATGCAACATTTCTTTGCCCTCTGCAGAACTCATTTTTAGTTTCTCTTCTTACTCCATGCAAAGAATCAACCCCGAGACAATAAAATGACACAACCAAACGTGATATTTGATACTGTTACCTAATTGGGTGTTGGCGTGTCACTCCCTCTGATCAGCGATCACTTCCTGCATTGCTCTGTTACCAGAGAGTGAGTGTCTTTGTTCATGCCACCAACCTTGCTTCGCAATTCCCGCTTTCTTCTGATGGTGAAGGAAAAAAGGATCTAACAAATTTTTTCATTAATATCGATTACGTGTCTATCACGATATATATTGTTTTATCGCCCAGTCCTAGTTCTTTAAAAAATATGTTGTTTTCGCTCCTTAGTGTTGTTACCAGTTGCCACAGCCATTTTTCTCTTCCTCTTACTGCTTATCACCAGTCGCCCTAACTCACTTATCCGTCCGGAAAAATATGAGCGATGATGTCAACAAATTGTCGACAAAAATCGCTGCGCCCTTAGTCGGGATTTGTTAAATGGGTAAAATAATACTAAATGATGTGAGTGTGAGGCACCAAGTGTGATGTCACTAAATGTACTGGACTACAAGTGTGAATGCACCCTGAAGCTAAGATCTACATTTGCCTGTCCCTGCCCCAGACGACAGATATGTCCGCCATTCAGTTGTCAGGTTCAGACCGCTGGGAGGTGTTGACGCCTGTCTCAGCTGGCAAGGAAGACCCAAACGCGGGGATTATCACGTCCAATGGTCAATATGTGCTACCCCTCGGGAGTCTTTCCAGCCAGCCTATCTATGTCACGGCGCCGGGGAGCGAGGGCACCGCCAATGGCGTGTCAGGGATTCAGTATCAGGTAACACATGTCAGAAGTTTGTGTAAGTTTGTTGTTTTAGTGGTGACCGACAACATTTCCGCTGTAGGTCATCCCACAAATCCAGAATGTCGACGGGACCCTGGCGGGATTTTCCACGCAAGCTTTGGATGACGGCACGGGTCAGATCCAGCTCCTCCAAGATGGCAGCCAAGCCGGCATCGGTCTCTGCTGCGCCACAACGACAACCACGGATCTCCTGACGCAATCGGGCCAGGTGCAGTCCATCCAGGGCGTCAACCTGGCAGGGAGCTCGGCGTACACGGGCCTCCCGGGCAACATCACCTTTGTGCCCATCAACAGCGTGGACCTGGAGTCACTCGGCCTGACGGCTGCGCAGACAGTCCCCATAGCAACGGCAGTGACGCCGGAGGGTCAGCTGATTATGAGCGGGCAGGCGCTCGAGGGTCAGGACGGCGGTGGCGCTAAGCAGTCACTAGTGGCGATCGGGGGCGACGGCAACCACCAGCTCTACGTGCCAACATCCACCAACAACTCCTCGAACGCCTCGCAGCTTCCCGAGACCATTGATGGGACGGGGGTGCTGACGCAAGCCACCGCCGTGTCTGTGGGTGTGTCGGACCCCTCCTCGGAGAACTTCAACTCACACCACCACCTGCAGCAAATACAGGTCAGAAAATGGCAGCTTTTGCGATCTATGGGAAAGGGTCTAAGGATGTTAATGCTGCTTACCTGCGGAAATTAAACAAAAAACATGTCCGTCGACTAGCAATGAAGGTACTTTAGTTTGTATGCTAGCAAAAAAAAAAATTTTTTACACAATGTAGTAGGTTGTCTCGATACCAATATTTTGGTACCGGTACCAAAATGTATTTCGTTACTTTTCAAAATAAAGGGGACCACATAAAGATGATTTTTGGCTTAATTTTAACAAAAAAATCTTACAATACGTTTAACATATGGTTCTTACTGACTCAAAGAACAATTGTAGAAGATTGAAATTAAAATTAAAAGGCATTAAACACACTGAGCTTTTGTTGTTGCACTCAAAGAACAGTTTACAGAGAGAAGGTCAAATACATTGAAAAGTAGTGAAATAAAAATGTATTAAATATATGGTAAAAGAAAGAAAAAACAGGGTAATAGACGGTCATAGAAGGTAATAAAGGTTATGGCAAGTACAAAAATCGTTGTTTATTTCAACTATTTTCCCTAAAATATGCATTTAGGCTATGAAGTGTGTTTTATCCGATTACTTGATTAATCTAACAAACTAATCGATAGATATTACTCGATTACCAAAATAATTGATAGTTGCAGCCCTAACAGTGATCATTAGACTTAGACAAACTTTATTGATCCACAAGGGAAATTAAATGATTGAATGCGGCTATGGCAGCAAAAAAAATCCTTAAAAACTCACCAGATTGACTTTTGAGTCCAAGGAACTCGGTGAGGACGAGAGGAGGCTGCTTGTAGATTTACACGAGTCTGTGGCCTTGCAGGTGTCGACCTCCAACGCCATCTCACAGCCCATCCTGCAGCTATCAGGTGACACTCAAGGCCAGGACCTGAGTGGGACGGGAGCAGCAGGAGCTCAGACTTTGCAGAGCGTCCAGCTGGTCAACCCAGGAACTTTCCTCATCCAGGCCCAGACCGTCTCCGCCACCGGTCAGATCCAGTGGCAGACCTTCCAGGTGAGCATAACAGAGAGCATGGTGGGTAATATTCTTCCTTCCAGTCCACCGCAGCGTCACGTCTCTTCTGTCTGTTAGGTTCAAGGTGTTCAGTCGCTACAGGGGCTCCAGCTGCCTCAGGGTCAGGGCCAGCAGCTAACCTTAGCCCCGGTCCAGACTCTTCCTCTGGGCCAGACGGGTCAAGTCAGCCTGCCTAACCTGCAGACGGTCACGGTGAACTCGCTGACTCAAGCTGGGGTCCAGTTCGCTCAGGGTGACGGCACTAACAGTCCAGCTGGTACGGCACACACACATTGTTTCTATAAATTGTCTTGTTTTCCAATTCAATTTCAGTTTATTTAGGATAGCCCCATGAGATGTAGCATCTTGTTTTCTAGGGGGTCCAACACAAATACAAAAAACATAAAACAACCATTACATAGGGTTTCCACGGGTCATTAAAAGTCATTACCGTATTTTCCGGACTATAGAGCGCACTGGGATATAAGCCGCATCCACAAATTTTAAAAGGAACAAAATATGGTTCCATATATTAGCCACACCGGACTATAAGACGCAGATATATACCTTGTGAAAATAGATATTTACACAGAAAGATTTTGTAAATTCTTATTTATATACTCGATATTTTCCAAACGGATGACCAAACAACATAGAAAAGTCATCGTCATGGACCCACTAGCTGCTTAGCTAAGAAAAATCCATAGATTAGCTGTACCTTTGTAATGGCGGCAGGGTTCAAAGCTTTGGAAAAAAGTAGGAATTTATAGTCCGGAAAATACGATAGATAGATTTTGCAAAAATCCAGGCCCTAAATGGCATTAAATATATTAAATTCGATGTCCAGAGGCATTAGAAATGTCATACAATTGTAGGTGATAAGTCAATTATTCGAACGATAATGAAAATAACCTGAATAACTTTGCCGCCATAGATAAATTGCTACTTCTGTCTGTGTGTTTCTTTTCTTGGTCTTTGGCTTCCAAACTGGATAAAAGAGGTCTGGTATGGTCAGAAAGTGTAAAATGAAACGGCCTTGTGGGCCCAAACTTTGCCATTATTTGGTGACTGTAGGCGTGTTGTCCTTGAATGTGACATCATGTCAGGTTAATGAGGAAGCTGAGCTTGTTTCATACACGACTCCTTTATTTCAGTCGTTTCCAGTTCAACACACATGAGCTAACTTTGCTGACATTAGCAACTCTTGTGAGGCGCTTCACGTGACCTACAGTGGCCTCGGATGGACAAACAAGGCAATTCTCACAATAGACTTTTGTTCTCTGACATTCCCACAGTAAAAGATTAATAGTTCCTTGAACTGCCTGACTCTTTATACATAGCTTGTTGTCTACTGTACCCAATTTAAACAACTGAGGATGTAAAATACAATCTATTCCAGATATTAAATTGACTCATCATATTTTTAAAGTATCTTAAGGCTTATTGGGATTCATCCAAATATTCTATGACATGTCTAAAATGTTTAAATCAGTCATCTGTTTGCAAACATGCATCATTTGCATTCCTCGTGTGATGCAATTTTGTATTCCGTAAAACCTCTTTAAAGGCCTACTGAAACCCGCTACTACCGACCACGCATTTTGATAGTTTATATATCAATGATGAAATCTTAACATTGCAACACATGCCAATACGGCCGGGTTAGATTAGTAAAGTGCAATTTTAAATTTCCCGCGAAATATTCTGCTGAAAATGTCTCGGTATGATGACGCTTGCGCGTGACGTCACGGATTGTGCGGACATATTGGGACAACATTGTGGCCAGCTAATAAATCGTCTGTTTTCATCGCAAAATTCCACAGTATTCTGGACATCTGTGTTGGTGAATCTTTTGCAATTTGTTGAATGAACAATGAAGACAGCAAAGAAGAAAGCTGTAGGTGGGATTGGTGTATTAGCGGCTGGCTGCAGCAACACAACCAGGAGGACTTTGAGTTGGATAGCAGACGCGCTACCGTGAGTACGCAGCTTTGGCTTCCAAACATTTGATCGCTTGCCCGTACGTGCGTGCTGCTATGTGCATGTCACGTACGTAACTTTGGGGAAATATATGTGCTGTATGAACTTTACGGAGGTGAACGGTACTTTGGGCTGTGGGATTGAGTGTGTTGTGCGGGTGTTTGAGTTGTATTGGTGGGTTATATGGACGGGAGGGGGAGGTGTTTGTTATGCGGATTCATTTGTGGCATATTAAATATAAGCCTGGTTGTGTTGTGGCTAATAGAGTATACAGTGGGGCAAAAAAGTATTTAGTCACCCACCCATTGACAATCAATGGGTGGCTGACTAAATACTTTTTTGCCCCACTGTATATATGTCTTGTGTTTATTTACTGTTTTAGTCATTTCCAGCTGAATATCAGGTCCCACCCGCCTCTCACAGCATCTTCCCTATCTGAATCGCTTCCACTGCCCTCTAATCCTTCACTCTAACTTTCCTCATCCACGAATCTTTCATCCTCGCTCAAATTAATGGGGTAATCGTCGCTTTCTCGGTCCGAACCGCTCTTGCTGCTGGTGGCCATGATTGTAAACAATGTGCAGATGTGAGGAGCTCCACAACCTGTGACGTCACGCTACTTCCGGTACAGGCAAGGCTTTTTTATCAGCGACCAAGAGTTGCAAACTTTATCGTCGGATGTTCTCTACTAAATCCTTTCAGCAAAAATATGGCAATATCGAGAAATGATCAAGTATGACACATAAAATGGACCTGCTATCCCCGTTTAAAAAATAAAATTTCATTTCAGTAGGCCTTTAAAACCAATTTAAAAATTGTATCCTGATTTAAAAGTTTATCCTTCAGTTTGTGGCTATTTCAAGCCATACTTTCAGAAATAGAAAATAGATAGAATTGATAGAAAACACAGAGAGCGATGGTAAGAGACAGTCCAAGGACCTCACCTACTCGAGCAGACTGGCCTGGAAGACCTTCAACCTTCTCACAGGCAGAAGCTCTAGACCAGGGGTCGGCAACCCAGAATGTTGACAGAGCCATATTGGACCAAAAATACAATTTAAAAAAATATCTTTCTGGAGCCGCAAAAAACACATTATGTAAGTGTCTATATTAGCTATAATGGCCTACTATCAAAATGACTGTGTTGCAGGCTGACGCAAATCTTCGTTGACTAAAATGTTGAAATGTAATATTTATTCTATACATTTTTACATTGGAAAACATTAGTAAAACAGAGGTTTCTCAGAGGGTGAGATAACACCTGGAAGTTACTCGCTTAGAATGACCAAAGGCATAGATGTTTGTGTCCATGTTAAAGGAAACGGCAGGCTCTCTTTTTCTAATGGACTTATGACAATCT
Organism: Entelurus aequoreus; assembly: GCF_033978785.1. Lineage (NCBI taxonomy): Eukaryota > Metazoa > Chordata > Actinopteri > Syngnathiformes > Syngnathidae > Entelurus > Entelurus aequoreus. The sequence continues at coordinate 16,637,405 of NC_084733.1, read as the reverse complement.
TTGGCAAGCTGTGTACCGTTTGTTGTGGTCTAACAGCACACAAACAACTATCAGAAATGCATCCAATACCTCATACAGTTAATGTGTCATGAGACATGCAAATATATAAATTAGATACAAAGAGGACATAAGTAAAGTAAATGAGCTCAAATATACCTACAAACGAATCATAAACATGGGTTATGTATGTACAGCGAGCCTAAATAGCATGTTAGCATCGATTAGCTTGCAGTCATGCACTGATCAAGTATGTCTGATTAGCAATCCACACAAGTCAATAACATCAACAAAGCTAACCTTTGTGCATTCACACGGAGCATTAAAAATTTGGTGGACAAAAGGAGACAAGGAGTGACATAAAACATGTAAGTTATAAATGTAAACAAACTACGGTAAGTTCGGGGACCGCCAAAATTAGTAGGACAGAACAGCGCTCTCCAAATACTATCATCAGTGAAGCATGTCTAATATATTTCTAACAATTAGGAAGGTTTGTGTCATGTTTGTCCTCATGCAGATACCATATTAAAAAAAAAAAGCATTTTTAGACAATATGATTTGCCTGAGTGGGTAGGAAACACAGAGAGTAACAAGCGGTAGAAAAAGGATTAGAAAGGACATATTAAAAAAAATAAAATAATAATTAGTTGGTTTTTTTAAACTTGGGACTTTCCGCGGGCCGGATTTTGGACGCTGGCGGGTCGTAGTTCGGGGACCACTGGCCTACAATTTAAGGTGTATCAATTATCAACTTGATCAATTAGCATTTTGTTTTTTATTTATTGTCTGTTTATTTGAGGGTTATTCTTAAGTGTTTAAACCTTTTTTTTTTTAAATTTGTGTTAATTGTATTATTTGTCCAATAATCTTTCTCATTCAGCTATTGTGCTTATTTATTTATCAACCAGTTTATTTTGTATTTATTTATTAATGTATTAGTTGTTAATTTGATATTAATTAATAATTTTTAAATATATTTATCAATATTTGTATTTATTTGTTTACACTTTTAGCTTATAATTACACATTTAGCATGTGTGTTCGATGGTGAATCTATTCATTGATCCTACCTTTCTCCATCTATGTATTGGAGCACGGAAAATAAAGTGGACATAATGCCTGCTGGGATGCATTGTGGTGGTCTACATATAGTTTGTAGCAATGGATGTGTTTCTGTGACCTCAGGGATCCAAATCAAGGAGGAGCCTGACTCCGAGGAGTGGTGTCTGAGTGGCGAATCCACGCTCAACTCGAGCGACCTCAACAACCTGAGGGTCCACCTGGTGGACGACGACATGGACGCCGCTAGCGGAGAGGGCAAGAGGCTGCGCCGGGTGGCGTGTACATGTCCCAACTGTAAGGAGTCTGGTGGAAGGTGAGTGACCTTTGGCCCTCATATTGCACCCTCCCTGACTTTCCCACGTGGCGTGACCCTGAGCGTGTTCCACAGAGGATCCGGCGTGGGCAAGAAGAAGCTTCACATTTGTCACATCGTCGGCTGCGGGAAAGTTTACGGCAAGACGTCGCACCTCCGAGCTCACCTGCGCTGGCACAGCGGCGAGCGACCGTTTGTCTGCAACTGGATGTACTGCGGGAAGAGGTTCACTCGCAGCGACGAGCTGCAGAGACACCGCAGGACGCACACAGGTAAATCTCGTTCGCACTTAGCTCCTTATCCATCGTGCTAATGATGAGTATTTTTAAAATGTGTACATGAATATTTTCACCGTTAGCACTTCGCTTGTACGAAGAGACACCTTGTGGACAAACGTGTACTTGAATATAGATCATCCAAATTGATTGATTGATTGATTGAGACTTTTATTAGAAGGTTGCACAGTGAAGTACATATTCCGTACAATTGACCACTAAATGGTAACACCCGAATAAGTTTTTCAACTTGTTTAAGTCGGGGTCCACTTAAATTGATTCATGATACAGATATATACTATCATATATACTATCATCATAATACAGTCATCACACAAGATAATCACATTGAATTATTTACATTATTTACAATCAGGGGTGTGGAGGGGGTGGGGGGGGGGTAGTATATGGACAGCAAGTAGTGGACATAGAGAGAGAGAGAGAGAGAGAGATCAGAAGGCATAGGAAGAAGTATCTGCATTTGATTGTTTACATTTGATTATTAGTATTTTATTATTAGCAATCCGGGGAGGGTGTTAGTTTAGGGTTGTAGCTGCCTGGAGGTGAACTTTTATTGCGGTTTCGAAGGAGGATAGAGATGCCCTTTCTTTTATACCTGTTGGGAGCGCATTCCACATTGATGTGGCATAGAAAGAGAATGAGTTAAGACCTTTGTTAGTTCGGAATCTGGGTTTAACGTGGTTAGTGGAGCTCCCCCTGGTGTTGTGGTTATGGCGGTCATTTACGTTAAGGAAGTAGTTTGACATGTACTTCGGTATCAGGGAGGTGTAGTGGATTTTATAGACTAGGCTCAGTGCAAGTTGTTTAACCCTGTCCTCCACCTTGAGCCAGCCCACTTTGGAGAAGTGGGTAGGAGTGAGGTGGGATCTGGGGTGGAGGTCTAGAAGTAACAAAGATGTTTTATACCAGTGAACATAAACACTAGTCGTGTGAAATAAGTTATTGTCTTTATAATGTATTTTGAAAAGGGCTTTTTGTTAAGCACAAAATTATAATAACCTCTTATTTATATATATTTTTTAAAAGAATACATTTCAAAAATGTACAATAGATTACATAAGTATTTTGGACAATGAAAAGCAACACCGTTTTTTATTTAAAAGTTGAAAAATATATTTTCTAAAGGTATATTAGTCGATTAGAAGAGAGGTGCCAGGTTTAAACATCGATGACATCTATTAAAACAGACAAGAAGCAAGGAAATAAACAGCGACAGGATTAAATTTTGCTCAATTTGAGGAGAGACGCGTCTACTGTACTCTCTGTACAGTCTTCCACTGTACAGTCTTCCACCACGCTCTAACGAAAAAAGGTTCACGTCTCCTTTATTTGGATATTCCCTGTTTACGTAACAACAACTGTTTCTAAAGGAATGGGGGGGTGGGGGGGTGGTATGTTAACAGCCATTGTTTTCGGTCACATTAACACAAAAGAAAAAGATGCCTCGGGCTTGGACTGGTCCTGGATCGAGCTTGGGCAGGTCTTGGATCACAATAGATAACCCCTCCCGTCTCCTCCCATCGTACACAGCGGAATTTTCCAAGCCTTTGGCTTAGTGCAACAAAGAAAGCTTTCGTCTGTTCACTGGGAACTCAGAGAATGGAAAGTTTTTTGATAATTTACGTACCATTTTTCTGACAAAAGGCCTCTCATTAAAGGAAATATGGTTATGGAAACAATTAAGTTATCATTGAAATTGTTTTTAAATTAATTAGAAAATCCGTAATGCTCCATTCAATTATAACACAGGTGTCAAACTCGAGGCCCGGGGACCAGATTTGAAAGCCTGGGAAATGTGTGTGTTAATAAAATATGTCTTTTTTTTTTTTTTTTTTTTTTTTTTTACTAAACTGAAAATAATTATTTCGATTTTGACAGGAAAAAATGCATCTTTTAAACTTTATTATCTAATCATGCCAAATTTTACATTATTGATTGGCAACACTAAATTGGCCCTTGTGTGTGAATGTGAGTGTGAATGTTGTCTGTCTATCTGTGTTGGCCCTGCGATGAGGTGGCGACTTGTCCAGGGTGTACCCCGACTTCCGCCCGATTGTAGCTGAGATAGGCTCCAGCGCCCCCCGCGACCCAGAAGGGAATAAGCGGTAGAAAATGGATGGATGGATATATAGTGTATTACAAAAATAGGTTAGTAAAGATAAAAATAAACAGTTGTCACATTTATGTATGATGTATCCATTCATTTGTACATGAAAACATGTAATAATAGGCAAATGTGTAATAATACGAGGTGATTACTGGCACACATTCATATCAATGCTGTGAAATTATGTATTTTAATTAATTTTTAAAAAAGTGGCCCTCTGAAGGCAGCCAGTTCACAAGTTTGACACCCCTGAATTATAACAACGTCCACAAAAATCTACAAAATAATTATTCAGGTACATTGTCTATTAGAGCAGAGGCCACTTTTTGAGGAAATATGACAACTTTGTGGCAAAATAATTTTTCCAAAAAAATGTATATTAGAACACATTAATAAGACATGAAGGCAAATGAAAGGCAACACAAACGGTTTTAAATATACTGTAAGAATTTTATGAATATACAAATGAATAACTATAATAAAATAATGAATTGGGACATGGCGTCTATTAAATTTAATAACAGTTAATTTTACTCATTTTCATTAATTACTAGTTTCTATGTAACTGTTTTTATATTGTTTTACTTTCTTTTTTATTCAAGAAAATATTTTTAATTTATTTATCTTAATTATTTTATTTTATTTTATTTTTTAAAAAGGAACTTATCTTCACCATACCTGGTTGTCCAAATTAGGCATAATAATGTGTTAATTCCACGACTGTATATATCGGTATCGGTTGATATCGGTATGATTATAAGGATGAAAATGATGATGATGATGTGTTTAGGCGAGAAGAAGTTAGTGTTTATTATGATTATAATGATTATGAAGATAATGTGGGTTTAGGCGAGAAGAAGTTAGTCTTTATTATTATTATTATGAATATAATGATGATAATGTGGGTTTAGGCAAGAAGAAGTTAGTGTTTATTATTATTATTATGATGATTATAATGATGAAAATGATGATGTGTGTTTATGCGAGTTTTTATTATTATTATTATGATTATAAGGATGAAAATGATGATGTGTTTAGGCGAGAAGAAGTTAGTCTTTATTATGATTATAATGATGAAAATGAAGAGAATGTGGGTTTAGGCGAGAAGAAGTTAGTCTTTATTATTATTATTATGATTATAATGATGATAATGTGGGTTTAGGCAAGAAGAAGTTAGTGTTTATTATGATTATAATGATGAAAATGAAGATAATGTGGGTTTAGGCGAGAAGAAGTTAGTCTTTATTATTATGATTATAATGATGATAATGTGGGTTTAGGCTAGAAGAAGTTAGTGTTTATTATGATTATAATGATGAAAATGATGATAATGTGGGTTTAGGCGAGAAGAAGTTAGTGTTTATTATTATTATTATTATGATTATAATGATGAAAATGATGATGTGTGTTTAGGCGAGAAGAAGTTAAGTTTTTATTATTATTATTATGATTATAATGATAGAAATGATGATGATGTGTGTTTAGGCGAGAAGAAGTTAGTCATTATTATTATTATTATAATTATTATGATGATAATGTGAGTTTAAGCAAGAAGAAGTTTGTGTATATTATTATTATAATGATGAAAATGATGATAATGTGGGTTTAGGCGAGAAGAAGTTAGTCTTTATTATTATAATTATTATGATTATAATGATGAAAATGATGATGATGTGGGTTTAGGCGAGAAGAAGTTAGTCTTTATTATTATAATTATTATGATTATAATGATGAAAATGATGACAATGTGGGTTTAGGCGAGAAGAAGTTAGTCTTTATTATTATAATTATTATGATTATAATGATGAAAATGATGATGATGTGTTAAGCCGAGAAGAAGTTAGTGTTTATTATTACTATTATGATTATAATGATGATGATATCTTTAAGCCGAGAAGAAGTTAGTGATTATTATTATGATGATTAGGGATGTCCGATAAAATATTATCGGCCGATAAATGCGTTAAAATGTAATTTCGGAAATTATCGGTATCGTTTTTTTTATTATCTGTATCGTTTTTATTTTTATTTTTAAATTTTTTTATTTATTAAATCAACATAAAAAACACAAGATACACTTACAATTAGTGCACCAACCCAAAAAACCTCCCTCCCCCCATTTCTTTCTGTTATCAATATTCTGGTTCCTACATTATATATCAATATATATCAATACAGTCTGCAAGGGATACAGTCTGTAAGCACGCATGATTGTGCGTGCTGCTGGTCCACTAATAGTACTAACCTTTAACAGTTAATTTTACTCATTTTCATTAATTACTAGTTTCTATGTAACTGTTTTTATATTGTTTTACTTTCTTTTTTATTCAAGAAAATGTTTTTAATTTAGTTATCTTATTATTATTATTTTTTTTTAAAGTACCTTATCTTCACCATACATGGTTGTCCAAATTAGGCATAATAATGTGTTAATTCCACGACTGCATATATTGGTTGATAACGGTATCGGTAATTAAAGAGTTGGACAATATCGGAATATCGGATATCGGCAAGAAGCCATTATCGGACATCCCTAATGATGATGATGTGTTTAGGCGTGAAGAAGTTAGTGTTTATTATTACTATTATGATTATAAGGCAAGAAGAAGTTATTGCTGTTGTTATGATGATTGTAATGCTAATGATGAAAATGCTGCTGACGTGTGTTTAGGCGAGAAGAAGTTTGTGTGCACGGAGTGTTCCAAGAGGTTCATGCGCAGCGACCACCTGGCCAAACACATAAAGACTCACCAGAACAAAAAGGGCGTCGGCCCTTCCTCCACGTCGTCGCCCACCACAGACACTCTCATCACCGCCGACGGCACGCTCATCTTGCAGAGGGCCACCACCCACGACCTCATGGCCAATCAGGAGATCCCGCTGCAGCTGGTCACCGTGGCACCCGGCGAGGTGTTGGAGTGAAGGAAACACCACAAGGGACCTCTTTTGGTGGGCTTTCCCCCCTCCTCCCCCTCCCCCACCCTTCTCCTCGTCCTCTCTTATCTTTTTCTATATGAATATATACGTAAATATATATGACAAATATATATATTTTAACTGAGAGTTATCATGATTTTGTTTTTGCAGTCTTTTATAAGCTGGCGAAAACATAGAAAATGTACACACAAACACTTTGAAATGCCTTATTTTGTATCATAGTTGTGTAAAAATGCTGGAGGTGCATGTGTGTTTAAAAACAACAAGAAAATTCCACCCATGTTTGAGAACGTGCGCTGTGCGTGTGAAGCGTTGTCACCCATCCTCTCTTTTCTACCGCTTCTTTTAATCTGCACTAAAAAAAAAAAGAAAAAAGGTGAATTTAGAGGCACAAACATCACTTTTCCTGTAAGAGAGCATTACTTCCTGGTGAGTGGTTGCCTAGGAAACGGCCCCCAGGTGCTTTGCTGATGCCGGTCCACCTATCAGACAGCAGCAAGAGGCGGGACTAAATAGGAATAGCAAATCAGAGCCCAAATTACTTCCAGAATATTTTTATCCTCTTGCTTTCTTTACTTTAAATTCATTTTTGTAGTTCTTGGCTGACCCGGTGGGGCGGGCAAGCTTTTTCTTTCTTTCTTTCTCCCAAGGACAAAAAAAAACAACTAACATTTGGGAAACATTCCAGTCAAGACGGTGCGAGATTGCTCTGTGCGACACCTCTTCAGCCCACGTGTGCTTCAAGTCCAAAAGTAAAACAATCGTGTTTTTTCTCCTCCATGTTAATCATTCTGTTTGTAGCATTCATTTTACTTGTATATTATTATTATTACCTTCTTGTTTATAGAAGCCATCACTTAGCAATCTATCTCTATGTATCAAAACATTATTTTAAAAGTCTGTTTTTTAAAGACTTGGTGTAAAAAATTGAATGTTACCTTTTTTTGTAAAACCTTTTTTCAAAATGGATCACAATAAAGTCTCTCACTAAGAACAAGTTGGCACACAATTATTTTCGCACATTTCATGACTAAAATCTTGACCTACATCAGGGATACTCAACTAAATAGTTTTGGGGGCCACATTTCCAGAAAGCTAAGGACTTCTCCCTCAGTATTATTTTGTATATTCTAGAGAACTAAACTAGTATCTTCTACAGTACAGTTTTTATTTTGGTCTACTTGTTTTCTCACGTGTTAGTGAAGCTCTCTGCTGTTTTAAGGACCTTCTGCAGAAAAGCTAGTCAATCTACTTGTACATGCGAAAATGTGATTCAAGTTTTTTTTAACTAAACTCGCCAGCCACAAATGATGAAAAAAAAAGAGGACCTAAAATAGCACCCTGAGGAACACCACTAGTATAACTAAAGACGTTGAATAAATGAGTGACTGATCTGAAGTAAACAAGCAACACCTTAGTTACAGATACCCCAGTAGGAAAAAATGTATAACTGCCAAAAAAAAAAGGACTTAAAGTGGTGCCATGGAGAACGCCTCAGTTATGTAAATCACAATTTTGGACCCGGGTGTTCTACGTTTGCTAGCAAAGTTAAAGAGGAACTGCACATTAGTGGAATTTTGCTTATCGTTCACAATCATTACGAAAGACAAGACAAGGGATGGAATTTTAAAAATGCAAACTAACTTGTAAATTAAAGTCCACTTATAGAGACTTAATGGGAGCTCCACTATTTCGCCCATAAAATATAACCAGTCAAAAACTGCCAACAATACTCAATTTACATTTTGGGACTTGAATAATAACCAAGTATTAGGGAGATTATTATAAGCGCTAAAGCAGATAAACTATTTACAGCGGTACCGTGTGTGTAATGTTTACATCGAGTGCTCTGCTACTTCCTTGCTTCCCTGCTCCCTGTTAAGTGTATTGTATATCATAAATCATGTCTCTCACCTGGACAGAACACTTTTCTGATAAGGTATTCCAACAAGTTGGTACACTCTGACAGCCATTCATGACCCGAAAATGGCCAGAACGACACTAAAAGACACTTGGTCCCCTGCCCCGTTTCTTCGTGGGGATTATGAGATGTTCTTCATCAAAATGGGAATAGGCAAAATTACAGAATGTCAATGCAAGGATGTTTACAGAGATTCAAGTTCCTCTATACAACAGGAGCATGCTTGTCTTTTCAGAAATGTATTGCAAAAAGTTTTGAATTAAAGGAGGGGGCTAATGACAAGATGAACACATCAAAGTGTTACAGTGATGGCTAACCACCCAAATATAGTCTTGAAATGTCTTAAATTGATGACTAGTGCGCCCTCTGGTGGCCACCAAAAGTTCTGGTATACATTTACTTTGCTCACAACTTTCTATTTTTATGTGTAAAGATATAATACAAACAGATTGTAAATTTTAAATAATTGTTCTGCTAGTATCTAAAAGTGAGACTTTATTCTTAAACTATACATGTAGGAAAAAGTAATAATGTCCAAACGCGCCCTCTTGTGGCCATGTGAAGGTAAGACATTAATTCTGCTCATCACAAGTTGGTACACTCTGACAGCCTTTTATGACCCGAAAATGGCCAGAACGACACAAAAAGACACTTGGTCCCCTGCCCCGTTTCTTCGTGGGGATTATGAGACGTTCTTCATCAAAATGGGAATAGGCAAAATCACAAAAAAAAGATTCAAGTTCCTCTATACAACAGGAGCATGCTTGTCTTTTCAGAAATTTCTTGCAAAAAGTTTTGAATTAAAGGAGGGGGCCAATGACAAGATTAACACATCAAAGTGTTACAGTGATGTCTAATCACCAAAATATAGTCTTGAAACGCTGCTGCCCACTGCTCCCCTCACCTCCCAGGGGGTGATCAAGGGGATGGGTCAAATGCAGAGGACAAATTTCACCACACCTAGTGTGTGTGTGACAATCATTGGTACTTTAACTTTTTAAATGTCTTAAATTGATGACTAGTGCGCCCTCTGGTGGCCACCAAAAGTTCTGGTATACATTTATTTTACTCACAACTTTCTATTTTTATGTGTAAAGATATAATACAAACAGATTGTAAATATCAAATAATTTTTCTGCTAATATCTAAAAGTGAGACTTTATTCTTAAACTATACATGTAGAAAAAAGTAATAATGTCCAAATGCGCCCTCTTGTGGCAAAGTTTTGAATTAAAGGAGGGGGCCAGTACAGCGTCACTCAGGAATATTGATGTGCATGTAAGAACTATATAGTATTTACATTCATTGACAATTTTAAGTCAACGACATGGGTACATTTTACACAAAAATAGCCAACAAAAAAAGGAATCAAACAGCAAGTAGTGAAATAATCAGACTGCCAGTGTTTAATTGTTTAGGTAGTCCCCACATTGCAAAAAAACAAAACAGACAGAAAAATTCCTAGGAAATGATCACAAAACACCTATCAGGCACGCACACGTAGAAACAGTATGAACAAGTGTCCACCTTGCATGGAAAAATAAAAACATGATTTTAGGAGCGTTTTGCAGCCGATAATTGAAGACCGCCGGCAGTCATCCGGGGCGAGAGAGTGGCGTCTTAGCGAAGCTCTTTAAACAGAGCCTTGGTGTGAAGATGAAGTCCTCATAGTTCTGTGTGAATGTCTGCAGAGGAGAGAAGCATCAAGCGTGTATTCATGGAAGTATTACATAAGGCATGGATGTTTATCTATCAGGTACCTGTGCCCGGGTCTTTGTGCATGGTCTGTTTAGTGCTGGTCTGCAGACGTTTGATTTCCTGGTCGTAGTCGCTCCACTCGGCCACGATCCTCACGGCGGCCTGCAGCTTGGGCTCCTTGGTCATGGGGTTGTTACACTTCAAAGACAGGACACACACATGCTGTCAAAAACTAACATAAACATAAACCCTCCAACTAAAGTAATAGTTACTACTGCACCCTCTTGTGGCCATTAGGTGGTATGACAGTGACTATGTTTGAGGAGTGTAGAAGTTGTTCAAACTGGGACACTTGAGGAGTATTACTGGAATAAAGTTGTTCCAACTGGGAGACATGAGGAGTATTACTTGAATAAAGTTGTTCCAACTGGGAGACATGAGGATTATTACTGGAATAAAGTTGTTCCAACTGGGAGACATGAGGAGTATTACTGGAATAAAGTTGTTCCAACTGGGAGACATGAGGAGTATTACTGGAATAAAGTTGTTCCAACTGGGAGACATGAGGAGTATTACTTGAATAAAGTTGTTCCAACTGGGAGACATGAGGAGTATTACTGGAATAAAGTTGTTCCAACTGGGAGACATGAGGAGTATTACTGGAATAAAGTTGTTCCAACTGGGAGACATGAGGAGTATTACTGGAATAAAGTTGTTCCAACTGGGAGACATGAGGAGTGTTACTGGAATAAAGTTGTTCCAACTGGGAGACATGAGGAGTGTTACTGGAATAAAGTTGTTCCAACTGGGAGACATGAGGAGTATTACTTGAATAAAGTTGTTCCAACTGGGAGACATGAGGAGTATTACTGGAATAAAGTTGTTCCAACTGGGAGACATGAGGAGTATTACTTGAATAAAGTTGTTCCAACTGGGAGACATGAGGAGTATTACTGGAATAAAGTTGTTCCAACTGGGAGACATGAGGAGTATTACTGGAATAAAGTTGTTCCAACTGGGAGACATGAGGAGTATTACTTGATTGTACACGCTGACAAGATTACCACATCAAAGTGTTACAGTGATGTCTAACCACTCATATATAATCTTGAAATGTCTTAAATTGCTGACTAGTGCGCCCTCTGGTGGCCACCGAAAGTTCTGGTATACATTTACTTTACTCACAACTTTCTATTTTTATGTGTAAAGATTGAATACAAACAATAGATGGTAAATATCAAATATTTTTTTCTGCTAACATCTAAAAGTGAGACTTTATTCTTAAACTATATATGTAGAAAACTGTCAAGTAATAATGTCCAAACGCGCCCTCTTGTGGCCATGTGACGGTAAGACATCAACTCTGCTCATCACTGTGATAACTGCTTCTACTGTAGAAGTACACAATACAATGTATACTGTATGAATATAAATATATATTACCAGGTATACTGTATGAAAAAAAAAATAGTATACATTAACAGGTATACTGTATTCATATAACTATACATTGCCAGGTGTACTGTATAAAAATAAATATACATTACCAGGTATAGTTTAAATATAAATATATACATTACTAGGTGTACTTCATAAATATAAATGACAGGGTATGCTTTATAAAAATAGACTGTGTACATTAACAGGTATACTGTATCAATATAAATGACCAGATATACTATTATAAATACAAACCACCAGGTATACTGTGTAAATATACATTACCGGTTATACTATATACATGTAAATATATACAGTACCAGTTATACTGTATATTTTTAATTATATATATACACATTACCAGTTACATTGTATACATATAGATACAGTACCAATTATACTGTATACATATAAATACACACATTACCAGTTATACTGTGTATATATATATATATATATATATATATATATATATATATATATATATATATATATATATATATATATATATATATATATAAATATATATATACATACATACATATATACATATATATATACACACACACACATTACCAATTATACTGTATACATATAAATATAGACATTACCAGTTATACTGTATGAATATAAATATACACTTTACCAGTTATATTGTGTGTTATATATATATATATATATATATATATATATATATATATATATATATATATATATATATATATATATATATATATATATATATATATATATATATATATATATATATATATATATATATATATATATATATATATTTATATATATATATATATAAATAAATGTACACATTACCAGTTTCAGTATATATATATAAATATACACATTACCAGTTATACTGTATGATTCTAAATATATACATTACCAGTTATACTGTATGAATACAAATAGACACATTACCAGATCTATTGTTTTAGCGTTCTTCTTGGTAGAGTCATCACACCAGGTCTCACACCACAACCACTCCTGAGGAAGTGACTTGATTGGCACTTGATGGATCATGTTGTTGGGAAGATCCTTCAAACGCACACGCACACGCACACGCACACGCGCACACACACACACACACACACACACACACACACACACACACACACACACACACACACACACACACACGTAAATTCATGACATAAAGCCGCTTGTGTCTTCCTGCTTGCTGCTCCATGTTGCTGAGAAGCACTTAGAGAATGGAAGGTGTTCTTCTCAAAGAGGTGTGTTATTTACCTGGTCCAGGTTGGACAGACTGTTGGGGTCCTGGCTGAGACCCTGGTATTGTCCCCGCAGGCGATCCCCTGCTGCGATCTTCCTGAACTTCTTCAGGTCCACCACATAGAGGGCGCTGTAGCATTAGCGTGTTAGCATGAAGGTGTGCGACGTGTGCGGTGTTGAAGCTGCTCTCACCTGATGTGATATCTGCGTCCTGCCAGGTGACTCGCCCAGTAGCCCGACTTCCAGAAACGATAGCCGTCCATTTCCCGCCGGCTCTCACAAAAGGGGGTGTAACCGTACGGCGCCCCCTCCAGGTCAAAGTCTCGCAGGTCCTTCAGGTCCGTTCGCACGATCTTAAAGAGCACAAAGCAGACTTCAGCTTCAACTGTCGTCTTTGTTTAAGTACTCAACTGCAGAGAGTAGCAGATGTCTACCAGACCCCCCCGCCTTTATTTTGGCAAAACCAAAAGTGTCCCACAGACCTGGTCTGCGTCCACAAAGAGGATTTTGTCCACAGCGAGCGGGAACAGGACGTCCAGGAAGAGGATCTTGTAGCCCCAGATGATCCTCTGCTTCTCGCTCTGCTGGTGCAGCCAGCGAGGCCACTTGTACTGGACCAGCTGGTACTGGAAGCCGTACTTCCTCGCCATGTGAGGGATGAACTCCTGAGGGACGGGCGAGAAAGTTCAAGACGCCGACGCTCGTCGATGCTCGGAGCGGGAATCTCACCTTGAAGGTCGGAGACAGATAGTTCTTGAGGAACCAGAACTTGACGGGCGTTTTGGTGTTCTTCAGCACGGACAGCATCATGATCCTGATGGCGGGGAAGAGGCGTCAACTTTAAAGTGCCGTGTGGAGCCAGGTCATGTGACCCACCTGAGGAAACGTTCATACAGGTGACCCGAGGCCACGGAGAAGATGTTGATCACGTCGTCTTTGTCCTGCTTCACCTCCTCCGTCTTGCCGCCGCCCGTGAAGCCCCTGAGAGGAGGTTTAAGTCCGTTTAAGTTCAAAGGTCAGCGCTTTTTACTTTCACTTTGAGTCAACCGCCGGCGGACCTGGTCAGAGACTTCCAGAACCCAGAGTCGTTTTCCTCGGTGCCGTCACTCAGAAGCTCCTCGTTGAACTTGTCTGCTTTCTTCTGGACCTGATGGACACAAACACACTTAGTACAACAACCTCTGAGTTCAAACAACAACCTCTGAGTTCAAACAACAACCTCTGAGTTCAAACAACAACCTCTGAGTTAAAACAACAACCTCTGAGTTAAAACAACAACCTCTGAGTTCAAACAACAACCTCTGAGTTCAAACAACAACCTCTGAGTTAAAACAACAACAACCTGAGTTAAAAGAACAACCTCTGAGTTAAAACAACAACCTCTGAGTCAAAACTACAATCTCTGAGTTCAAACAACAACCTCTGAGTTAAAACAACAACCCGAGTTAAAAGAACAACCTCTGAGTTAAAACAACAACCTCTGAGTCAAAACTACAATCTCTGAGTTAAAACAACAACCTCTGAGTCAAAACTACAATCTCTGAGTTAAAAAAACAACCTCTGAGTTAAAACAACAACCTCTGAGTTGAAACAACAACCTCTGAGTTGAAACAACAACCTCTGAGTTAAAACTACAATCTCTGCGTTGAAACAACAACCTCTGAGTTGAAACAACAATCTCTGAGTTAAAACAACAATCTCTGAGTTGAAACAACAACCTCTGAGTTGAAACAACAACCTCTGAGTTAAAACTACAATCTCTGAGTTGAAACAACAACCTCTGAGTTGAAACAACAATCTCTGAGTTAAAACAACAACCTCTGAGTTCAAACAACAACCTCTGAGTTCAAACAACAACCTCTGAGTTCAAACAACAACCTCTGAGTTAAAGGGGAACTATATTTCTTTTCATTTTGCCTATGATTCACAATCCTTATGTATGTCATGTTTTTCTTTATGTATGCATTCTAATTTGTAAAATACAGCAAGTACGACGTGGCTAACAATGCAGCAAAGCCGAGGAACTACTTTTAGTGGCCTTGTGATCACAGAGCAATAACGAGCATATGTTGCTATACTGACATAGTGAGTGTAAAGAATGTATATATGTTTAAGAGTTATTTCTTTATTCATAGTCATGTTTAAAGCAGCTGGTGTTTTTCCTTTTGTACTCTTTCTATTTTTTCATTTTATGTCCGCAAGTAAACTGTATGTTATCTTGAAAACTTGGAATGTAGGAGTTGGAGCACTCCCTTATATCTTATCTGTAGTAGAACAATGAGCCTGTATTCCTTTCTGGAGAGGGTGGGGGCTGTTTGCGTATTCAAGAAGTTGTCTCTTCCTGTTTGAATGTTAGACCACCCTGAGATGACGGTATGACTGTATTGATGTGGGCTGGTCTCCTGAAGCTTCAGTAAAACATGATAATATTCCTATTCTGTCTTGATGGTCCTTCTTACTCTGCATATATGTCATCTGAAAGAACTTGGGATTGACCAGTGGCTTTAATTCCCTGAGAAGTAGACTGGTCAGATGCAACATGAGCTGCTGCAGCTTCGTCTCTGAGTTGTTAAAAGTTAATTCCAGATTAGAAATCATGCTTCTCACCTGGATAGTAGAAGGATGTGGCCATGAACCAAAAAGTTGGTCAACTTTGACATCCAACTTAGACCCAGAGATGGCAAAAAAGACACAAAAAAATGCTCGTTTGCAGACACTTTTTTCTTTGTTACCATTAGGAAACAATTAAGGTATATAAACAAACATTTACAAAATCATTTGTACCGATATATATCTGCAGCTTTTAGTCCTGTGCGGCTAAATTATGTGGTGGGTGTGGTTTAAATACCGGTGCACTTTATAGCCCGGGAAAATATGGTAAGTATTAAATGTTCTTATGAATGTGCCAGTTACTACATTATATACAGTACAGGCCAAAAGTTTGGACACACCTTCTCATTCAATGGGTTTTCTTTATTTTCATGACTATTTACACTGCAGATAGTCACTGAAGGCATCAAAACTATGAATGAACACATGTGGAGTTATGTACTTAGCAAAAAAAGGTGAAATAACTGAAAACATGTTTTATATTCTAGTTTCTTCAAAATAGCCACCTTTTGTTCTGATTATTGTTTTGCACACTCTCGGCATTCTCTCCATGAGCTTCAAGAGGTAGTCACCTGAAAGGGTTTTCACTTCACAGGTGTCATAGTTTTGATGCCTTCAGTGACAATCTACAATGTAAATAGTCATGAAAATAAAGAAAACGCATTGAAATGAGAAGATGTGTCCAAACTTTTGGCCTGTACTGTATATACTTACAGTGTGTATATAAAATCGTAAAGGATGTTTTTAGAGCGCTTTATAGGCGGAATAGAGTTAATCACATAAGCTCCATTGTTAGCTGACTTTTGCTAACGTTTATTACCGACTTTGAATGTTTGAAAAAAAAACAAAAAAACATGTGTGCTTGTCTTACACAGGGATTGTGAATGATAAGTCACATTTCCAAAAAAGTACAGTTCCCTTGAAAACAACAATGTCTGAGTTAAAGTTGTTGACCGCACATGAACCCACCTTGACCTTAATGATTCGAGTCTTGAAGTTGTTGAGTACCACGATAATGTCGTCCGAATCTGCCGGCGAATCAGTGCCGTCGTGACTGTAACAGCAACAGGACACAACCTCGTTAAAATAAAACAGGAAGTGGAAAGCCAGCGGAAGCTATTTACAAAATAAAAACATTTATTATTCACTCTGGTGTGAAGAACATCACATAAAAAAACCCCATTTAAACCAATGTTGTAATAGCAGTAAAGAACAAACTGACAACAACGTAACAACGATAATGGAGTTAAAGAACATGCAGATGTGTGTGCAGCTGCTGGATGAAGACCAATCATCATACTAAAAAGCAGTAATCTTGTGGAGTCAATCATTTTCAAAATACATTGGGAAATTGCCTACAGCCACAGCTGTTGATACCAATGTGTTTTTATCCCTGCTGGTTATTTGCTGTTGTAGACCACGCAGTAAACTACAAACCCCGTTTCCATATGAGTTGGGAAATTGTAAATTAAACGGAATACAATGATTTGCAAATCATTTTCAACCCATATTCAATTGAATATGCTACAAAGACAACATATTTGATGTTCAAACTGATAAACTTTTTTTTTTTGCAAATAATCATTAACTTTAGAATTTGACGCCAGCAACACATGACAAAGAAGTTGGGAAAGGTGGCAATAAATACTGATAAAGTTGAGGAATGCTCATCAAACACTTATTTGGAACATCCCACAGGTGTGCAGGCTAATTGGGAACAGGTGGGTGCCATGATTGGGTATAAAAACAGCTTCCCAAAAAATGCTCAGTCTTTCACAAGAAAGGATGGGGCAAGGTACACCCCTTTGTCCACAACTTTGGAGCAAATAGTCAAACAGTTTAAGAACAACGTTTCTCAAAGTGCAATTGCAAGAAATGTAGAGATTTCAACATCTACGGTCCATAATATCATCAAAAGGTTCAGAGAATCTGGAGAAATCACTCCACGTAAGCGGCATGGCCGGAAACCAACATTGAATGACCGTGACCTTCGATCCCTCAGACGGCACTGTATCAAAAACCGACATCAATCTCTAAAGGATATCACCACATGGGCTCAGGAACACTTCAGAAAACCACTGTCACTAAATACAGTTGGTCGCTACATCTGTAAGTGCAAGTTAAAGCTCTACTATGCAAAGCGAAAGCCATTTATCAACAACACCCAGAAATGCCGCCGGCTTCTCTGGGCTCGAGATCATCTAAGATGGACTCATGCAAAGTGGAAAAGTGTTCTGTGGTCTGACGAGTCCACATTTCTAATAGTTTTTGGAAATATTGGACATCGTGTCATCCGGACCAAAAGGGAAGCGAACCATCCAGACTGTTATTGACGCAAAGTTCAAAAGCAAGCATCTGTGATGGTATGGGGGTGCATTAGTGCCCAAGGCATGGGTAACTTACACATTTGTGAAGGCACTATTAATGCTGAAAGGTACATACAGGTTTTGGAACAACATATGCTGCCATCTAAGCGCCGTCTTTTTCATGGACGCCCCTGCTTATTTCAGCAAGACAATGCCAAGCCACATTCAGCACGTGTTACAACAGCGTGGCTTCGTAAAAAAAGAGTGCGGGTACTTTCTTGGCCCGCCTGCAGTCCAGACCTGTCTCCCATCGAAAATGTGTGGCGCATTATGAAGCGTAAAATACGACAGCGGAGACCCCGGACTGTTGAACGACTGAAGCTCTACATAAAACAAGAATGGGAAAGAATTCCACTTTCAAAGCTTCAACAATTAGTTTCCTCAGTTCCCAATCGTTTATTGAGTGTTGTTCAAAGAAAAGGTGATGTAAAACAGTGGTGAACATGCCCTTTCCCAACTATTTTGGCACGTGTTGCAGCCATGAAATTCTAAGTTAATTATTATTTGCAAAAAAAAAATAAAGTTTATGAGTTTGAACATCAAATATCTTGTCTTTGTAGTGCATTCAATTGAATATGGGTTGAAAAGGATTTGCAAATCATTGTATTCCGTTTATATTTACATCTAACACAATTTCCCAACTCATATGGAAACGGGGTTTATAAATGAAAAGAGGTGTTGGAGTGAGGTGTTATTTTCCTCACCTGTAGATCTTATAGATCTCGTCTGACCGACCTTTCCTCAGCTTCAGGATCCAAGCTCCTGGGTTGGCCTTGAGCTGGAAGTAACCCTGCAGAGCACATTGTTGCACTTTTTGTTCAGTCCAGCGCAAGAAGGAGGAGTGGCGCTAACAACCAGAAGCAACATACGAGGTTGGCCATGACGATGGTGTCCACGATGACGGGCTCGGAGGTGGTGCCCAGGGTGAACTGCAGGCCACGTGGCGGCTGACCTGAGCTGACGTCGAAGCAGTGGCCTTCCAGCAGGAGATGCTCCAGCTCGTACTGCGCGGCCACGATGTTCTCCACCTCAACATCACAACAAAAGACGCCATCAAGTAGCTGTGGCAGAAACATCCAAGTGACAAATATTACCTCCTCCAAGTAAATGTTGTCCAGGTCGTAGCGCGTCCGTACAGACTCCACCATCCAGCTCTCTGGAGTGTTGAGGTTCAGTGTGAAGAGCGGGGACTGTGGCATGTCCATGAACTGGGCCATGGGGCCCGGGGAGAAGCTCCCGTCTGCTTGGAATGCCACCTCAGGCTCCAGCACGTAGCGGTAAAAACTAGGGAGGACGCAGAAAGGTTAGAAAACGCAGGGGAACTGAAGACACAGATTTGCTACGCTCACCTCTTTAAGGGCATGTCGGACAGTTTGGACTGACAGTTCATGAAGACACGCAGATTGACGTTGACCAGACTTTTCAGGACCTGTGAGGAAAAAGAGCATCAACACGATCAGACATCAACAGGAAGGAAAGAGGGTGAAGTCAGCGAAGGATGAGCATGGCTGCAACGAAAGCTGGGCGATAACACAACATAATATATAACACAATAGAAACGTAGTCGATATCAATTAAAAATGTTTACAATATTTTTTTTGCCTTCTTTGTCGGAAGAAACCGGAAGTTCTCCGACTCGCTCTCTGGTAACCGAACAACACATGAAGTGGGAATGACACGCTCACAGGAAATCAGGTTACAGTATTATTACTATTTTGTTCGGTTGCGCCATCTTGTTGTCTCGCAGTTGATTCTTTGCATGGAAGAGAAACTAAAACTGACCGGTCCAGAGAGCGAATAAAATGTCCATAAAACAGGAAAAGTAATCTCGACAGTATGGCAGTTTTTTTTTATTTTTAAAAAACGGACCGTCGTCAGACTAACGTGGTCTGTAAATGATGCAAGGCGCTTGTCCCCACCACCCTTCAGAGCACAGCTGTAACTTCCTGGCAATAAACCTGCAGAAAATAGCATTTCTTACTTATTCCTTATTTTTGCACCTTCATTTTAAAGGCCTACTGAAACCCACTACTACCGACCACGCAGTCTGATAGTTTATATATCAATGATGAAATCTTAACATTGCAACACATGCCAATACGGCCGGGTTAGATTAGTAAAGTGCAATTTTAAATTTCCCGCGAAATATTCTGCTGAAAATGTCTCGGTATGATGACGCTTGCGCGTGACGTCACGGATTGTGCGGACATATTGGGACAACATTGTGGCCAGCTAATAAATCGTCTGTTTTCATCGCAAAATTCCACAGTATTCTGGACATCTGTGTTGGTGAATCTTTTGCAATTTGTTGAATGAACAATGAAGACAGCAAAGAAGAAAGCTGTAGGTGGGATTGGTGTATTAGCGGCTGGCTGCAGCAACACAACCAGGAGGACTTTGAGTTGGATAGCAGACGCGCTACCGTAAGTACGCAGCTTTGGCTTCCAAACATTTGATCGCTTGCCCGTACGTGCGTGCTGCTATGTGCATGTCACGTACGTAACTTTGGGGAAATATATGTGCTGTATGAACTTTACGGAGGTGAACGGTACTTTGGGCTGTGGGATTGAGTGTGTTGTGCGGGTGTTTGAGTTGTATTGGTGGGTTATATGGACGGGAGGGGGAGGTGTTTGTTATGCGGATTCATTTGTGGCATATTAAATATAAGCCTGGTTGTGCCAATACAGCCGGGTTAACTTATAAAGTGCAATTTTAAATTTCTCGCTAAACTTCCGGTTGAAAACGTCTATGTATGATGACGTATGCGCGTGACGTCAAACGTTGAAACGGAAGTTTTCGGACGCCATTGAATCCAATACAAAAAACTCTGTTTTCATCTCAAAATTCCACAGTATTCTGGACATCTGTGTTGGTGAATCTTTTGCAATTTGTTTAATGAACAATGAAGACTGCAAAGAAGAAAGTTGTAGGTGGGATCGGTGTATTAGCGGCTGGCTGCAGCAACACAAACAGGAGGACTTTGAGGTGGATAGCAGACGCGCTATCCGACACTAGCCGCCGACCGCATCGGTGATCGGGTGAAGTCCTTCGTCGCACCGTCGATCGCTGGAACGCAGGTGAGCACGGGTGTTGATGAGCAGATGAGGGCTGGCTGGCGTAGGTGGATAGCTAATGTTTTTAGCATAGCTCTGTGAGGTCCCGTAGCTAAGTTAGCTTCAATGGCGTCGTTAGCAACAGCATTGTTAAGCTTCGCCAGGCTGGAAAGCATTAACTGTGTATTTACAGGTCCATGGTTTAATAGTATTGTTGATTTTCTGTCTATCCTTCCAGTCAGGGGCTTATTTCTTTTGTTTCTATATGCAGTTAAGCCCGATGCTATCACGTTAGCTCCGTAGCTAAAGTGTTTCGCCGATGTATTGTCGTGGAGATAAAAGTCACTGTGAATGTCCATTTTGCGTTCTCGACTCATTTTCAAGAGGATATAGTATCCGAGGTGGTTTAAAATACAAATCCGTGATCCACAATAGAAAAAGGAGAGAGAGTGTGGAATCCAATGAGCCTGCTTGTACCTAAAAAGCGAAAAAAGATGCGTCCTGCACTGCACTCTAGTCCTTCACTCTCACGTTCCTCATCCACGAATCTTTCATCCTCGCTCAAATTAATGGGGTAATCGTCGCTTTCTCGGTCTGAATCGCTCTCGCTGCTGGTGTAAACAATGGGGAAATGTGAGGAGCCTATCAACCTGTGACGTCACGCTACTTCCGGTACAGGCAAGGCTTTTTTTTATCAGCGACCAAAAGTTGCGAACTTTATCGTTGATGTTCTATACTAAATCCTTTCAGCAAAAATATGGCAATATCGCGAAATGATCAAATATGACACATAGAATGGATCTGCTATCCCCGTTTAAATAAAAAAAAATTCATTTCAGTAGGGCTTTAAGAGGTTATTGCTAAGTGTTCAATGTGATTTTACAATTTTGTTACATTGAGTAAGTGTTTTTCATGGTTGTGTTGATATTTATTTTCCTTTCTGCCTTGATAGTTGAGGGGATTACAATTAGAGGAAGGTTACAATTTAAATAATAGTATTTATATTTGATGTAGTGTATTTGACTCCCAACATGTGTAAAAGAAAGTGCATCTCTATCCTCCTTCAAAACCGCACTAAAAGAACACCTCCAGGCAACTACAACCCTAGCCTAACACCCTCCCCCCACCACATCCCACTTCCCCGGATTGTTAATAATCAAATGTAAATAATCAAATGTATATACTTGTTCTTATGCTTTCTGAGCTCACTATGTTCTCTGCTCGCTGTACATATCCTACCAAGTCAGACCTACACTGTTACAATGTCCATTTCTCAAATGATATAATTGTTGATGATAGCAACCAAACCTAACCCCCCCGCCCCAAACCCCTCCACATCCCACCCCCTGGATTGTAAATAATGTAAATAATTCAATGTATGTACTCTGATGATTAACTTGTGTGATGACTGTATTATACTGATAGTATATATTTGTACCATGAATTGATTAACGTGGACCCCGACTTAAACAAGTTGAAAAACTTATTGGGGTGTTACCATTTAGTGGTCAATTGTACGGAATATGTACTGTACTTTGCAATCTACTAATAAAAGTTTCAATCAATTCAATCAATCAATCAATGTATTTTTCTCCTGATCCTTATTTTCGAGAGGTCATAAAAATATCAATAACTATCAATACCGACTGATATAAAACACTTATATTGTGATTGGACCTACCGTCAGGAAAGGAGCCAGTTTCTGAGCGTCCCGGGTCACAGGGTCCACCACGGTAACAACGTCAAAGTACACGTCTCCTTCCTTCGGTCGGATCTTCACGGCACTGAGGACAACCATGAATTTACTCATTTACTCACTACAGAACACCAGTTGCATCCACTTTATCCCATTGATCCCAACAAAAAACAAAACTACCAATGGCCTCCAATCCAGTTCTACTCAACAATCATGCCTGTCAATTTTTTTTTAAAGCTCACCTGTGGCGGTCGTCAACGAAGCCGTACTCAATGCGCGCCTCTCCTTTGGGCTGAGATGAGAGCAGAGCGTCCACCTTCATCACCAGGTCGCTGGCCCTGGAAGAGACGTCTTCATGAGATGAACGGAATGATTGGTTCAAAGCAGACGTTACCTGTCCTCTTCAATTCCAAACTGCTGCACTTTGCTTTTGATGCGCTCGCCGGACGTCTTGAGGATGATGCTCTCAAGCAACAGGAAGTCGTCCTGATTGAACACCTCGTCCTCCTCCAGCGGGCCGATGATCTACACAAGAGTGGAAACAGTATTTTCTATTAATGGTCACACCTCCTGAGGGTAAATTTTACACACACACACACAAAAAAAGAGCTCACTCGTCCATTGCTGATGACGGCTCTCTGTCCTTTCTGCAGTTTAAGGACGTCTCTGCAATAGGCGGCGTGGGAGAGCAGGAAGTCAAATGTAGGGCTCTCGTACGCGGTCTTGAACAATGACACATCCATCCCCTGAAGGAAAAAATTAATAAGTTGTAATACATGAGACATTTTTAAATGTCACTGACTACTGAAAAGTCACCTTTATACTGAAGCCATTTGTGTTACATTTGCTATCTATCCAGGATAAATAGGAGTCACCCCACCTTACCAATTTTACTTTGCCTTTTTCGGAAATTACATTATTCAGGCTTCTGAATGGCAGCTCATCGTTACAGGTGTTTCAATCTGATATCCAATAGCAATAGCAGCAAAAAAAATAAAAATAAAATAAAAATATCGGATACAATCGTCTTGGATCTAAAATCTCAGACACAAGCAATCCTGCAGCATGTTTACTTGTTGGACAGCCAGTTATAATCTACATTTCCTTCAATAAGCACACAATGTTGGTATTTTCTTGTATTTTACTGAAGCCATTTACAAAAGGTAAACATGGTAAGTAAGCTATCGGCTACTGGAGCTAGCAGCTACACGACAGCTAGCAAACACACAAACAGGCTTGTGACATAAAAAAACACAAAAAGAAGCGACAAAAGATTTGTATTTTGAAACAATTTTGTTTTACCTTTCATGTTTATTTCGTTAATGTGCGTCACGCAGTCTCCCTCCCCGCGCTACCCACTGCCACAGATACATTGCAGACCTGTGAGTTTTATTAAAGGCAATTTATTTTAAATATAAATACAGTGGTACCACAACTTAGGAGTCTTCGGTTCGGCACACACGTGATCCGCGGTTTGATATATGAAACAAAAAAAAAGGTGTCCGCACGTTCAGTCCACACACAGCGTGGTCATGGCGAGCGGAGTAACGGAGGAGCTTGAACGCCCCGCGCCATTTAATCGGTGTGTTTATAGGTGCAGACTCCGTTGTGCAAAACGAGGCTTATAAACACATGCTGAACGTGCTTGAGCCACGTTACGACATCCCGTCGTGCACCCACTTCAGCGAAAAGATTTTGCCAGATATTTATGAGCAGGAGAAGAAAAAAGTTGTGGATGAACTATCCCGAGCATCATCTGTTGCGCTCATGACAGAAGGGTGGACGTCCTGGGGAACGTCCACCTGGACGTCCAGGGGAACTATGTGACGATAAGCGCTCACCTCATCACAGCAGACTGGCAGATGAGAAGACACGCCCCCTCTACGAGAGTCACCTTGCGCAGGTACTGACACAAGCAGTGGAGGAATGGAGGATAAAGATATCCAAGTCACAAGTGATAATGCCAAAAATCAAATAATTGCAGTGAATGAGGCAGGACTGGGACCACAGGTAGTGCATGTAGGGAATTTGGCATCACATCTCAGTCAATAGGATGGAGCGCCTCCTTGGGAGGATCAGGAAGGAGGTTTCCTACTTCCACCCAAGCACAACAGCTGCTCATGTGCTTAAGACAAAGCAAGAAATGCTAAAGCTGCCTACTCATAAAGCTCATACATGATGTCCCAACAAGGTGGAACTCCACTTATGATATGTTGGAGCAGCAGGCAGCTATATACTCTGCATTGACCCACAACACTCTGCAGACAAATTTCAAAGACATCATCCACCTGTCTGATGATGTGAGAGTGGCAGAGGAGGTCCTCCAGGTGCTTAAACCCCTCAAAAGTGTTACATCTCTACTGAGCACTGAAACTTCACCATCTGTGTCAACGATCCTGCCACTGAAAACAAGGATTCTACAATCCATGACTCCAAGTGTGGAAGACAGCAGCATCACTCCAGATGTCAGGCTTTATTTCACTATCTATGTTTCAAGGAAGATGATGTGCCTTCTTATGTTGCACTTTCAGTTGTTTTTTATTAATGGTCATTGGTCCAAGTTTAAAGAGAGGAGAAATGCCTTTTTATGTTGCACTGTTTTTCATTAATTATGTTAAAAGGAAGATACAAATGCATGTCAAGTTGGTCAACAGATTGTATTATTCTCCAGTGAAATAACAGTACTGAAATGAAGGCTAAAAGGGCATTAATGGGAGCTTTAAAAAAAAAAGAAGTAACTAAATAATTACTTTTCACAGTAACGCATTACTTTTTGGTGTAAGTAACTGAGTTACTTTTGAAATAAAGTAACTAGTAACTGTAACTAGTTACTGGTTTTCAGTAACTAACCCAACACTGCCGAAAAGTTTGTTTTTCTTTTTAAAGGGCATGTTACCTGTCAAAATTGTGCTGTTTTGGGGGGGTGCAAGCACCAATTAATTTGATTTCAACTCATTTCAATAGGAGACGTGAATTTGAGATACAAGTGTTTTGAGTTAGGAGCTCCGTCACAGAACCAATTAAACTCATAA
>NC_084733.1:16571623-16606623 GCF_033978785.1 Entelurus aequoreus | reverse complement strand
CATCCACCTATTATCGCACACAGGTCAAACAAACAAAAAAATAGATATAGTGCAAATGTTTGTTTATTCCAACAATTAGATTGTTAAACTAATACAATGCAACCTCAATTTACTATTCATATTTGCAAACTTTTTGATTCAAGAACTTTTAGATCAAACCAAATATGCCTCTGTGTACGAACGCTTAATTTAGGCATCTGCAGGCAAAAAGGCAGGGCGCAACGTGGTTGCGAAGACGGAGCACTCCACTCCCCTTGTTGTGCAAGAGGAGTCACGTCTCAACACTTCAGCATGGGTGCCTTTTCTTTGTCTTTTCGCCTTTTGACAATTGTGTCCATTTCGCTAACTCGATAAGAGTCCCAAAAACTCAACACACCAGTGAGGAAAAAATGAGCGAATCTCTGTGGGAAAAAAAAAGCGCCTTTGCGCAGAGTACATTAATGGCGCTTACAAGCATGACCACAGCACAGCATAGTAACCTCAACAAGTTTTAATTATGATTATACAGGTCTTTTACCAGAGCAGACTTTTATTCATAGCAGAGGAAAAGACACTATCTCTTTTATCGTTCCACCTTGGTCTAAGCTCTTCCAAGGCACAAACACGTGCCTTGGTGGCCACCGTTCCTTCTCCGTATGTCTGCTCCTTCCTGTCAGTGCCTCCTCTTCCGATGTTAATGTGGGTAGATTTTACTTTTTTAAATGTTTATTATTGTAGCAATATGGTTGTTAAAGTTAATGATTTTTGTGATTTTGTTTGGAGGGCACCATAGTGACTTTCATGTGAGTGCGCGTGTTGGCAGAGCTGACTTTTTTACTATATAGAAAGTTGATCTATCACCCTTTGCTGTTTGTTTAAAATACAGTACTTATAATAATTGATATTGTGTTCAAACATTCACTAAAATAAGGAATTTTGTCGAGGCTGGAACCCATTATTCATGTTTATATTGCTTCTAATTAAGACCTTTGCTTCACTCTACAAACTTTTCGATCTACCAACCCTGTTCAAGAACTAATTATTTCGTAAATCAAAGTTCCACTTTATATGACATAGGCTCATAACATGCAGCTCAAGATATTTCAAGCCTTCTTTTGATATAATTTTGATGATTATGGCTTACAGTTAGGAAAAACCTCAAATTTAAAAAGTTGGAAAATTTGGGGTTTTCAAAACTATAAGCCATAATCATCAGATATATCTCACTTTACATGTAATGAGTTTATATCACATATACATTTCACATTTAAAGTTGAACCGCTGGATTTTTACACGATATTACATTTTTTAAAGTTTCACCTATGTGTACTTTTATAGCCCTTTTGTAATTATTGTAGAACTTAAAAGTACGGTAACAAATATCATTCATTAAAATATTCAACACATGATTGAACATAATATAGTTAGTAAAATAGTACACCATTACCACTGAGTAATCACCTCTTTTATCTTGGCAATTAATTTTTTAAATAATAATTACAGAACAATAAATTAGGCACTTTAAATATTGAAAAATAAATAATAAAATGTTTAAAATTAATAGTATTAATAATACAGTACATATATATATATATATATATATATATATATATATATATATACACATACATACATGTATACATATACATATATACACACACACACACACACACACACACACACACACACACACACACACACACACACACACACACACACACACACACACACACACACACACACACACACACACACACACACACACACACACACACAGTTGTGGTCAAAAGTTTACA
The DNA here is from genome assembly GCF_033978785.1 of Entelurus aequoreus. Lineage (NCBI taxonomy): Eukaryota > Metazoa > Chordata > Actinopteri > Syngnathiformes > Syngnathidae > Entelurus > Entelurus aequoreus. Next base: position 16,604,848 of record NC_084733.1, on the reverse strand, counting down.
TACACTTGTTAAGGACATAATGTCATGGCTGTCTTGAGTTTCCAATAATTTCTATAACTCTTATTTTTTTGTTTTAGAGTGATTGGAGCACATACTTGTTTCACACAAAAAACATTCATGAAGTTTGGTTCTTTTATGAATTTATTATGGGTCTACTGAAAATGTGACCAAATCTGCTGGGTCAAAAGTATACATACAGCAATGTTAATATTTGGTTACATGTCCCTTGGCAAGTTTCACTGCAATAAGGCGCTTTTGGTAGCCATCCACAAGCTTCTGGTTGAATTTTTGACCACTCCTCTTGACAAAATTGGTGCAATTCAGCTAAATTTGTTGGTTTTCTGATATGGAATTATTTCTTCAGCAGTGTCCACACGTTTAAGTCAGGACTTTGGGACATTCTAAAACCTTAATTCTAGCCTGATTTAGCCATTCCTTTACCACTTCTGACGTGTGTTTGGGGTCATTGTCCTTTTGGAACACCCAACTGCGCCCAAGACCCAACCTCCGGGCTGATGATTTTAGGTTGTCCTGAAGAATTTGGAGGTAATCCTTTTTAATTGTCCCATTTACACTCTTTAAAGCACCAGTTCCATTGTCAGCAAAACAGGCCTAGAGTATAATACTACCACCACCATGCTTGACAGTAGGTATGGTGTTCCAGGGATTAAAGGCCTCACCTTTTTTCCTTCAAACATATTGCTGGGTTTTGTGGCCAAACAGCTCAATTTTTGTTTCATCTGACATCACATGGACAAAGATAAGACCTTCTGGAGGAAAGTTCTGTGAAACGTGTTTATAGAATTAATTGTTCCTGGGCCTGACTTTGGCAAGTTAATTTCAACAATGTAGGAATTAAGAATTATGAATAGAATAATTTCATAGCTAGAGCATACATCTTTTTTTACATTATGAGAGCACCATAGACATGAAATAACCCCCACATTGTCACCTTTACACTCATAGAGGCGGAAATGGATGCTGCCTGAGGCAAAACCAATCAATGGCTATGATCAGTGTGGGTAATAATGGCATTAGAGTATAACGCATTACCAACAGTGCTATTTTTTTCAGTAACGATTAATCTAAAGAATTACTGTTCCCATTGTCGCAACGTCGTTGCCGTTACGGGTAAGGTGAAGTGGCTCGTTACTACAGTTTGGTTGAATGAAGCGCAAGGTGTCTGGTTTCGGCCACACATCTGCTGCATGCAGAGAGGGGGTGTGGGACGATGACGCCGTTGAATAAGAGCTGATGATGATTGGCTTGGTGGGCGGATCATGCCCTGCTCACGCTGTCTCACTGCACGCTGACTGACACACAACAAGCGTGCGATAATTGCGACGGGTCGGAGCCGGGAAATTCAAAGGTAGCGTTCTCAAACTGCAAGTACCGGTACTACTTTTCGCCCATTTAAACTAAAGGCAAATAATGTTTATGTAACATAGACGCTGTGTCCAGGAAAAAAAAAAAAGTTTATCCACGTCTGCCTAAAGCAACTCAAATCGCACTTCACGTCAACACATGCCAACATGACACTTGTTGTGTTGTACTTGAATGCATGTCATTTATTTACCCAATACTTACTAAGAATTTTATCTAAAGTTCTTTCAGGCTGTATTATGGTATACAGGTGCAGAGAATTGCACTACTTAAAGACCAAATAATCATTTCCTTTCTTTTTACCATAGTTAACATTTTTGGGGTTGGGTTTTGTAATAATCAAAGTTATAACTTTACCAAATATTTATATTTTCATGTATATCATATGGCACACTGCAAACTACTGAGTTCAGATAAATGCCAAATGTTCTAAAATACCCTATATAGTGTTTTTATTAGTCAATTAGTTAAAGATGTTATCGAACATAACAGCGTATAAAATAACATCAGTTACATTGCTGAGTAACTAGTCACTCTTACAATGAGGTAACTGAGGTACAAACTCAATTACTTTTTAGCAGAAGTAATTTGTAACGGTAACTAATTACTTTTTAAGGTAAGATGACCAACACTGGCTATGATACGGAACAGCGTGCTCTGATTGGTTTGGTCTCACCTAATGGTAAATACTACTGTAGTGTTGTTATTTTTAGTTCATTTAGAATTGTTTATGTTTGAAAATGCCTAAGTCAGGACAAAAATACTAAGAATATGCCAAAGAGTGAAGCTGGACATTTCAAAGCGCAATGAGGTAAAAAAAATCCATGTAAAAACAAACTAGCCACATAATTTTATTTTATACGTTTAAGAGACCACAACTGTTTTTTTCTTCTCACAATCCAAAACACAAGTGGATGAAATAATCTTTGTGCAAAATGTTAAGTAGTTTGGTGTTGTAATTATGGTCTTGAGGCCACAAACCTGAGTGGGATGTTGTTTGAATAGAACATCTCTGCAACACTTAACAGCTCCACAGCGTTCTCCTGGGTTGGATCCAGAATGATCACCTACACATGCAGATGCAGGCACCAAATGCTGGTTACGTATGTTTGGGTTTTGAACCTGGATTCCCTGTGGTTTGGTTAGGCGGGTGGTGTCGTACCAAATTGTGGAAGTTCTTGCGGATCTGTCTGATGACCCCAGGGAAGGTGGGTCTGAGCAGCTCCTGCACGTTGTAGGGCCATGAGCTGTATCGGTGGTCCGTCTCCAAGTTGTTGATCCACTAAAATGCAAAAATGAAGACTAATGCATTCATGAATGAGCATTGATTACTATATAGGAGTGTTTGAATGATGTCTTTACACTAATTGCTGGGCTGCGGATGTCAACGGCATAATCGGAGTCGGTTGGCTGCACGTTGAGCTTCAAGATGTCATGGATGTAGGGCGTATCAATATGCAGCGAGCGCAGACCCTCCATCACCCTCGCCTCGCTACGCAGCACTTCAAACACACTATGGGACACATTTTGAAGGTTGGAAACGCTGCGTATGACAAAAGTTTGTCAAGTGTGAGTACCTGAAAATGTCCTGTGTGTCCAGATCGATTTGCAGTCCGTTGATGAACAGAGCCGACTCCCCGGGATGCAGCCCCAGTGTGCCTTTGAAAAACTTAGAGAGAAGAAGACGTGGTAACAGAATGTCCTGTATCGGCTGCAACTGAGCCTATTGTTGGAAGTTTGGAGTCTCACACTAAGCGATTCACCTCGCCAGCTTCATTGTGACTGTAAGACAGCCAACACAAACAATGCTGCTTAGTCTGTCAGTTTAGCAATCCCACCCTAAACAAGCTAATTAGTGTGTGTTGTTGTCGTGGCGGCCACAGTCAAATCTCATTAGAGAGAGACAAAGAGATCAGATTAATCAAATTCAGGGAGCTGCAATTACAACACGACATGATTAACATAAATATTGTCTTACTCAAACAGCGTGTTGGACGGACAGAAAATGTCAAGGTGCAGGCACACGTGTGCACACGATTTAAATTCGTCATCAATTCCCTTCGCAGATCTCGTTTGACGAATGAAGCAGCAGGAGTTGGAAGTAGTCGAAATGAAACTAAAAGCAATTGAAGATATTTCCCATTAGATTGTAAAGAGGAGGAGTTGTTGCGGAGGAGGATCGCAGCAATAACGGCTTGTGTCTCTCTTTTATTGGAATGCTTTGGTAAACATCTAAAGCAAATGATCCCAGTTTACGGTCAGCGGGAAAGAAAACCACTAGTAAAACTGTCCACTTGTGTTAAATCCGACCAGAATAAAAGACATTAGTCGAACATGCGATAAAACGGTTGACTAGTAACAGCACCAATAAAATACTGCGCAAGTTGTTTGCAAAAATAGCTACAAAATCACTCCTTAAGAGCACAGACCTCTGACAAGGTGGACAAATGGTGGTCTGCCCATCAAGTCAAGGTATTTTTCCAGCAGAAAATTCAGGTACAATGTACATTGATGTATCAGACATGCCAACCTTAGAGTAATGTCATGAACTTTTTTTTACTGAACTAGAAAAGCACCTGGAAAATGCAGAGCGCCGCCAGGCCCTACCTCTCAATAGTAAAAATAATCCTGAATCCAAACAGCGATCTGGATGACACGCTAAAATGTAATCAGTTGTTCCTTATCCAATTTCTGACATTTTAGGAAAGTTTCATCAAAATGTGCCCATACATTTCTGAGCTATAAATAGCGGAATGAAAAAAATTCAGTCAACCCACTTATTAGTCATTCATTCTTTTTGTCTCTGTGGGTGGAGACGGGGAAGCATTAACACTTGGGAAGGGCATCTTTGATCTTCACCCGATACGATTTACATCTCGATCCAATACATTAAAGACATCTCTTCATCAATTGAGGAAAAGGCATCAAATTAATACCATTTATATCATGATCCTGATAGTTTTATCAAGATACAAGTTTCTCTTGTAAAATCCAAATTGTTGCCAAACCTTAGATTTTAAGTGTTGAGGTGAATGTGTATTGGCTCAACCATGCTTGACTTGTTGTTGTTACGTACCCACAATTCTTTACGTCGACTAAAGGAAAGTAATTAAACACAATTTGGGTAAGTCTTTTTTAAGTTTGTTAAAACACATCAAAATCATATTTAGTCGATATGACATTAAATTCGATGCACCTTAAATTATCCCTCTAAAACGCAGCAATTTGAAGCTGTTCTACCGATGCATTGTCTTCATTTTGATGCAAAACAGTTAATCTTCCCATCCCTAATACACACAAAGAGAAGTTGAGGCTCGTAACGTAAAAGTAGGGTAACATAGTAAATATGAACTAAATAACTAACTAACAAATCCCATTTATTACATATCCTCCCGGCGGAGGTAAAAATCTAAAGATGCTGGGAAGGGTAGGGCGCGGCGGTGACAGTAGGGCTGCAACAACTAATCGATTAAAATCGATTATAAAAATAGTTGGCGATTAATTTAGTCATCGATTCGTTGGATCTATGCTATGCGCATGCGCAGAGGCTACTTTTTTAAAATTTTTATAAACCTTTATTTATAAACTGCAACATTTACAAACAGCTGAGAAACAATAATCAAAATAAGTATGGTGCCAGTATGCCCGTTTTTTTCAATAAAATACTGGAAAGGATAGAAATGTAGTTTGTCTCTTTTAGCCGATTATTAATCGATTAATCAATGTAATAATCGACAGATTAATCGATTATCAAATTAGTTAGTTGCAACCCTAGGTGACAGGTCATTTTAATATTTGTTTTGCAGTTTTGTAAAAGGGCTTCTTTTCTGTCAACATTTTTACTTTTTTCTGTAAATATTTTTTATAAAAATTACACATGTGAAATGGGCCAATAAACATCAAACCACAGGCTGCAAATGGCTACCCTTTACCTTTTATAGCTCTTCTTCAGGATTGATCGCATGACATGACATCAACTCTGTAAGGGTCCACAACTCAGCTTGTTAGTTTTCTCCATCGTATTACTGCTGCTGGAACTAATCTGTGTTTCAACTGTCATTTTAATTAAATTCGGAAAAAAAGGCGTTGGCGAAGGTTGGCTGTGCACCCTCTGAACTTTTTGTACACACACAGGAAACAATGTCTTACAAGTCGACCAATCACAGCCTTTTTGACCCACGTCGCAGATCGAGTATTTTTTTTTGGAGGTGCACGTCACACTGCGCAAGTTAGCAGGGGGAGGAGTGAGCCTGTGTAGCATAATTGGTGCCACAACATAGAAGCATAATCCAGTGAAATGCAACAAAATGAGTACCGTATTTTTCGGAGTATAAGTCGCACCGGCGGAAAATGCATAATAAAGAAGGAAAAAAACATATAAATCGCACTGGATTATAAGTCGCATTTTTTGGGGAAATTTATTTGATAAAACCCAACACCAAGAATAGACATTTGAAAGGCAATTTAAAATAAAAAAAGAATAGTGAACAACAGGCTGAATAAGTGTACGTTATGTGACGCATAAATAACCAACTGAGAATGTGCCTGGTATGTTAACGTAACATATTATGGTAAGAGTCATTCAAATAACTATAACATATAGAACATGCTATACGTTTACCAAACAATCTGTCACTCCCAATCGCTAAATCCGATGAAATCTTATACGTCTAGTCTCTTACGTGAATGAGCTAAATAATATTATTTGATATTTTACGGTAATGTGTTAATCATTTCACATGTAAATCGCTCCTGAGTATAAGTCGCACCCCCGGCCAAACTATGAAAAAAACTGCGACTTATAGTCCGAAAAATACGGTATATGTAGAGCAGTGAAGCGTACTCAAGGGTCAAAATGTGTGTCAAGTATATACAATGTGTGCATGTTGGCAGGTCTTTTATATGTACAAAAGTGTACTCAATAGGAAAATTATTTGAAGGTGCTCTACCAAATCTCAAGGAGGGAGGCGGTTATGAAAACAAGATACAGTTAAAAATTCTTGGAAATTTAACAGTGTCAAATAAGAAAAAAGGATCATTTCAAAACAGTCTGTCATATTCAGACTTATGACGATCTGTTGTACAGGTGTACCTAATAAACTGGCCAGTGACCCAACAAAAAATACCTTCTGGTTGTCTGCGATCTCTTTGCGGATATCAGCATTGACCACTGTTTTGGTGATTGACCTGTAAAGTTATACACTAATTAATAACATCCGTCCTCGCTGGAGTCTCACTGTGTTGGTGTGTGTGTGCGTGTGTTTACTAGTCACCTGGCTTTTGTTGGGAAGTTCTGACTCAGATCCTTCATAACGTTAAGGGCATCGACAGAGGGGGCGGCCAGGATGCGAGCGGCTGTCTGGAAACTGAGGTCTGGGAAAGAAGAGGGAAGAACAAAATGAAAGGTTACACTTGTACTTAGAGCAAGAGCAACATTAGAACTTTTCATCTTAATCGCCAGTTAAAACCTTGACAGGATGCAACCGTGACAATCGCAAGTTGCCTTCCAGAGAGTTTGCAGCATTGGCGCATTTAAGTCAAAAGTAAACATTGTGTATTTTTGCATAATCAGCCTTTGCACGAGGAGGAGTGTGGATTACACTGTGCTGCATGTAGCATGTGTGATTAGGGCCCCCGGAGGTCTGCCTCTCTTCTGTAAACAGGCTGAGCTAACGAGCCCCAGCAGGGAAGACCGACGCCCACATGACACTTTGAACATGGAGCTCTACTTTACTAGCATGCTCCCCCCCCCCCACCCCACCCAGGCACCATTTATTCAAAGCAATCAAAGCCACCTCGCAAAAGATGCTTTCCAAGCCTCCCGAAATGCATATGAAGTAGGGAAAAGTGTAAACATGCAACTTGTATAATGGCAGGCTAGAAAGAAACCGCAGCGGCGTAAGTGCATTATTTAAAATATGCTATAATACTAATCAATATGACTTAAATGTTGCAGCAGACGGTGCGCGCTCATATCTTCCCAATGATAAAATGTCTCAGATGTATCAAGAGGACATCGATCGACCTCACTTATTGATCAGGCAGCCAGCAGGCACAGCGCATGTTTTGTACAACAATGGCATGAGCTCACATCCCCAAGCAACACCAAGCAATAACATTTCTCCTTTGCTTTCATTCCCATCAGTATATAAGTAAACAAAAACCCTAAATCATTAAAAGGCATATTTAGATCAGTAGATACCTTTTGATAATACAGCCGAGGAAATCATATTACCATCCAAATCCTGTAGACTATGAATCAGAATGATTGACTAAAGCCTATTCACGATAGGATGGCGACGGGAGATTTGTGCCACTGAAGAGACGTCATTTGTCAACTTTGTCGGCAAAACTAATGGACACAAAGCTCCAAGGTGTATTTACACCCTCGTAAAATTGATTCTCTCAAAATTGAAGTGACACAAATAATGCCTGTAGGTGTTAACTGTAATCCCAGGAAGTGCTTTACGCTCGCCGAGCATCTTCTTCTTTATGGTTTGTAGGCTTTTATCTTCCCAAAAGGCCACGCCAACGTCTTCTCTTGTCAAATTGTGAGTCAGCTTATTTTTGTTTGGACTTGTATGTCTGCAAACTCACTTTGAAACATATAATAAAAGAGTGTAGTTGATTTCCACATGTAGTTTGAGTTTATTTAAAGGGGAGATGCACTATTTTTGGAATTTACACATTTATTGCATTTTAAATATTTTTTAAAAGTAAACAAAAGTCTGCTTACAGCCAAGCCAATGAGAGCTCCAATATTCCGCACATAAATCCGATAGATAACCATTCAAAAAGCGCCCATAATACTCAATTTACATTTTGAGACTTGAATATTAACCAAGTATTAATGATATTGTTATTATAAGCGCTGACGCAGACAAACTATTTGTAGTGGCAACGTAATCACTTCCGTGTGTCCCTATGTTTACATCATCGAGTGGTCTGCTGCTTCCTCGCTTCCCTGCTCCTTGTAAGTTTATTGTAGATCATAAATCATGCCTCTTACCTGGAAAGTAGATGGCTGACAATATAATCTGACAAATTGGGACACTTTGACCGCCATGTAGGACCTTGAACTGCAGAGAACGACACGAAAAGCGCTTGTTCCCCCCACACTCCCACCCCGTTTCTTTTTCAGGATTATGAGACATTCTTCATCTAAATGGGAATATATGAACATCCTAGTAGTCGGCATCCTAATGATAGCAAACATTGTATAGTAAGTGATGTTTTATTTGGTTTGTTGGCTGTCATGAAGTCTCCAGTGAGCAGAAATCAGTGAAGAAGGAAAAAAAAAGCAAACGTTGTAATGCGTTTTTTACATCAATGCGCCACGGATGCTTAAAATGATCAAAATACGCAAATGTTAAATGTTATTATAAATGTGTCTATTATTACATTACATATATTTTTACATCATGTATCTAAAACCCTAACAGAAGAGTTTGGATGTTTTTTAGGGGCTCTATATGAACGGCTGCATTGTAAACGGACTTGTTGATCCAATTTATTTAATATTTAGAATGCATAAAAAAAAAAAAAAAATCCGTCGTCATGTCTTTTATAATGATTGTGAACGTACACAAAATTCCAAAAAAAGTGCATTTCCGCTTTAAATATGAACATTTCAAATCACGATGATCATTATCATTGTGTTTAAAAGGTTCTAATAAAGACACTGAAATCTTTTGTATTTTTTAAATAACTAAAATAAATGGATTGTTAGAAAACCCACAATTTTGCATGTTTTGTGTTTCTTTTGCTTCGTTGAAAGTGTTTTAGTCTTAGTACTTTATCTGTTTTAATGGCTAAGCTTTTATTGTTTTAAATATTGGTTTGTACTGTAGCACTTTAAGATGAATCTAAATGAAAAGTGCGTAACAAATACAATTAATTATTATTTCTGGCGGGTTTTGTGGCGTCTTACTCTGTTCAGCAGTTCCTGAACGCACCGTAAAAGCATCTCTTTATTGTATTCCTATGAGTATTGAACGATCACACTGTTCTAAGAGAGTCCAGTTTTTTTTATAAGTTAGAACAGAGTTTTTTTAGGTTCAATATGAACAATTAAATATCTTAGTTGCTCAGACACCAATGTGTTTACATAAGATTAGATTGGGGTATGTTGTTTTTTAATGGGGAAAGACGATGATGTTTCATGTTTCATGTCATTGTCTGTGAGTTTATCGAAGTGCATTTATCAATCACGGTTTGTCAATAGTTTTTATTTAAAATACTAACTGTCGGGAGTTTACCGCGGTTATCGTTACATCTCTAAGCATCGATAATTATATAAAAAAAATCTGTTAAACAGGCCACATCACAAACCTTGAATATACTCTATAGACAATATTTAAAGTAGGTCTTTAAAATCCCTAAACAAGTGTAAAAGGACATTAACCACTGTTAATATTAAAAAAGGGCAAAGCCATACACCTTTATAAAGATTTAACATTTCCGCTTTTAATTGTCAAGCAAAGTGTAAAAAGAGTCTTTCTCAATAAGGCGTGCTTATAAATTAGAGAACTCACCTTGCATTTCCCAGACTTTTAGCGGTGCCATTTCATTGGTGCTTTCCACTAAATGTTTCCGCAACTCTTTCAGCTGTTCTTTCAGCTCTGGGTAGAGAGTCCTGTGGAAGCAGAGGCCAAATGAGTATTGCATCTGCTGACCATTGCATATTTAAAAGCTCTAGTTTGGTGATGAGGAACTGATTGTATAGGGCGAATAAGCCCATTTGGCTCGTGTTGCAGTCTGGACTCACTTCAATCGGCCAAAAAGGAAGCCCTGGACCTCGTCCACTGGATCGTTCTCCCTGATCACTGTCGCGTTCACCTCTGCCTCTGAAACCACAATTGATTCAAAACTGCATGGAGACTCCTCTGGGTTTGTATACAACCTTTTTTTCTTGTGAGAACTACTTTTTATGAAAGCTATTCATTTAGGTGACATTAATTTTTATATCTTATTTAAATCCAAAATAAGTGAATATGCATGTTTTGTCAGAGCATGAATGTGATGTTGCTCTCCATAACTCATATTCTGTATTAAAACTGAAAAATAAAATCTGCATTTTGAATACATTATTATGGTATACATTTAATTTTTGGTGTATTTCACATTATAAAGTGAAAATGTGAATGCTGTGAAATGATGCTCAATATTACGTATTTTACTCACTGACACACTCCAGATCAAACAAACACTTGTTTACATTTGTGAAACGAAACTCCATTCTTTATGAAACTATGAAGTGTTCTGTCTCTTAGAGGTATGTGAATCCATCCATCCATCCATTTTCTCTTACTATACATATGCAGCACACACAAACATTATTATACACAGTACAAATGATATAAATATAACATCATGCCTGTAATCTACATAATTACATAAAGACATTTAACAAAGTTCCTAACTTCAGTATGGTAAATGGCAATTCAAAGGCATCCCCGATACAAATCCTCCTTTTGTTCCTGGCTTTGTCATGAATAAGTTGAGAATCGTAACGACGCCTTTTAGATTTACTAAGGCCTGACATGTTTAGTAACTTTACCAGTGGCAGTAGCGCGACTAAGAGGGCGGTGCGTAACTGGCAACCAGGATGTGACACACTCACGGACTATCTAATTGGTCAAACATTGGCGGGCGGGGTATCAAAATTAAAACAATAACAATATTTCGGGGCTGTAAATCTAATTTTGAAATGAGCATATCCAGGCTGAACCACCGTTATCAGTTATAAAGGTATTCGAAAAGAACATGATGTATTAATGCCTTTTGACATATCAGAGCCATTTAATGATGACTTAACATGAAATTATTACAAATGGCACCTTTAATATTCAAGTCATGAAATATAAATGGAGTATTGTTGAACGGTTATTTGTTGGATTTTATGGGCGGAATAGAGAACCTCCCATTGGCTCCGCTGTAAACAGACTTTTATTTACATCTATTTAATATTTATAAAAGCATTTTTAAAAATCCATCTGTCATCATGTCACAGTGTGGAAGTAGCAGAATATGATGTAGCGTATGTAGCACTTGGCTTCACTGTAACCATGGTGGGAGACAAGGAAAACCTGTGTAGGTTTCCTTGTTAATAAGCTTACAATTTTATGCAGAGGTATGGTTATAACAATTTTATAGACAAGTTATACTATTTATAGTCATGGTGGAGAGTGGGAGGGCGCAACATTTTTTTTTCCCTAGGGGGGCCGTAACAGAAACTATTTGAGAAGCACTGGCGACCCCGAGAGGGACAAGCGTACAAAATGGATGGATGGATGGTAAACCGTGAGTATTTGTGTACCTTGGACTTGTGTGTCATCCTTTGCCTTGTACTCCTGGCTTTTGATGGCCAGCTCCACTCCAAATCCTGACAAGTAGACTCTCTTTGCACTTGGATCCTAGAAGAATATAAAGGGATGAAAGTATTTTATTTACTGGTTGTATTAAAGCTCTACTATTAAGGCACTAAAGACTCAGTGTGGGGCCTCAGTTGCAAACACCTACAGCTAGGTAATGTCGCAGCACGTAAGTAGCCAGGCCTTCTTCGACTTTGGAAACAGCAGCCCGGTGAAGCTCCTGAAAGTCTGGCTTTCCAAACTGGCCGTACAGGATAACGACAGGAGCGTCAGACTTTGATCCCGGGTATTTATGGTCACCCTTGAAAAGAAAAGGCTTTGGCCTGAAAGGGAGAGGACAGCGGAGGCCATCATTAAGTCTTGATGATCGTAACCTTTGTCTGTTTTTAATTACCTTCCCGGTGCCGTTTTCAGGAGGGCCGCCAAAGTGTCAAGATTGCACGTCTTCTCTCCGTGGATGCTGAAGAAGGCTAAACAACCGGGAGGGGGAGGCTCATTGGATGCAATCTAGAAGGAGAGCAGTGTTACCACATGAGCGCGCACACACACACAAAGAAACACAATCACAGTGATGTAGCGATGGGAATATGAGGAAAATAGTGTGACTCCACGCACCTGCTGGAAGGTGTGCACCGTTGCCGAGTAAGCTCTCAGGGACAGGGCAAACTTCAGCATGTTCACCTGGATGGAGCTAAGCAGGGCGCGAGCTTCCTTCACGATCAGGTTGTAATAGGCCTCGTCTGTGTCTGCTGGACGACGAGAGGCAAGTAATCGTACGCCCGTCAGGGCTAATAGCAATGACTCATCCACAGTATAATTGTCTCATATAGTGGCCCATGAGCATTTACTCAACTGCAGCGAGTGCCATGTAAAAATGGGTGATATGATCTAAAATTTACATTGCGATAATTCTTGCAGCTTTCTGCGATACCGATATACACCCCGATATATTATTTGGTATATAAATGATAATAGAACTGGTTACAAAGGCTCCGAATCTAACTGATGAAATATGCGGTAGCATATTGCGGAAATTCCAGTAGTATTATTTTCTCAAAACTATTATTAATCTACTTGCTCATTTTCTGTTAATATCTAGTTTCTTTCTGTTGAAACATGGTTCTATTCACACTTCTGTTAAAATGTAATAAACACTTATTCTTCTGTTTGGATAGTCTTCAATAGTTTTGGGTGATGCTACAAATTTGGGTATTGAGCATATACGAAGTTGTTATAGGGTCTGTTTGCAACTTGCTTACAGTTACATTATCTAAAGCAAAAAATAACATGAACACCACTGGTTAGCTTATGTTACCATTAGCAGTTTAACAGAACAGATTTGTTTTAAAACATTCTATATTTTTCATAATTCCTATATGTAATACACATTTTTAATCTCAGGGCATTCAATCGATCGCAACTGGACTTAAGTAGGCTTCATCAGTTTTTTTACCGGCCCCAAAAAAATGATTGGTGTTCACGGCTGTCACTCAACCTGTCTTCTAAATACGTATACGCAGGAAGCGCGTGCACCACATACAAAAACAGTCCGAGAGAAGCAACAAACAATTTGCAGTCATGTTGTTGTTATGATAGAATATAGATTCAATTAAAAGCTAATGCTAACTATCCAAAACTCTATCATTAGATAACAACACCCAAAGCTAATGCGCGTACACATGTTACGTACGTACGTAGTTACGTCCTAAAATCCGTAAAAAAGGGGCATATAACGCTTAAAATAAATTGGAAAGTTAGCACCCTCTAGGCCAGGGGTCACCAACGCGGTGCCCGCGGGCACCAGGTCGCCCGTAAGGACCAGATGAGTCTCCCGCGGGCCTGTTCTAAAAAAATAAATAAAAAAAAAACAATAAAAAAATAAATATATATATATATATTTTTTTAAAATTAAATCTACATAGAAAAAACACAAGATACACTTTCAATCAGTGCATCAACCCAAACAACCTCCCCCATGCACACTCATCCACACCCACTCACACAAAAGGGGTTATTTCTTTCTGCTACCAATATTCTGGTTCCCACAACATAGACAACACATCTGCAAGGGACACAGTCCCTGAAGCACACATGATTGTATAGGCTGCTGGTCCACTAACATTTTCATTAATTACTATTTTTTATGTAATTATTTTTATATTGTTTTACTTTCTTTTTTATCCAAGAAAATGTTTTTTATTTATTTATCTTATTTTTAAAAAAAGGGCCTTATCTTCAACAGACCAGGTTGTCAATGAAATTAGATTTGTTTAAAGGGTTTTTTAAACCAGGCCCAGTCCAGATAATGTCCAAGTCGGACTCAGCAACACACACCTTCATTCATGTACACAGAAAAAAATTAGGGAACACAACAGATTGCATATAATTTATAAACAAAATTACATTTTCAAAATAAGCATTTATGTACAGTCCAGATTATGTCCAGGTCACTCAAATTAGGGAACACAACAACAGATATCATATAATCTATAAACATAATTATACTTTCAAAATAAGCCTTTGAGGACTTCTCATCTTTTTTTTAATGTTTTTTGGCATCATTATCGTTTTCAACCATGTAACTTTCTAAAGTTAGAAAATACTGAATAAATGTTTTAAAGAAAGTAATACTAAGTGAATATCTGTTTTTGGCCTTAAAAATAAACATTTTACCGAGTACTATAATTAAATTGACTAAATCATGATTGTCAATGAACTCTCCTAAAATAACAGAAACCACATTACAAACCAATCCTTAAACAAATTTTTTCAACTTCCACCCAAAACAAAGACACAATATGACAATACCAAAACAAATGCAGGGTGGATTCAGGCTCCTGACAACAAAATCGGCAATCATCTGACTCTGTCATATTCCATAATTTTAACATTTTCCCTGTGGGTAAGAAGTTATAAATAATTTTAATTTGAAAATAACGATTTTGCACATCGATAGTGGTTTTATAGATTAGTTTGAATATGGCATCCCATGGCAACGGGCAGTCAAAAAAGTCCTCCCATTTTCCATTTGTGTTGTATGAGGCAGCCTTCAAAGATTTCTTTATTAAATAAAAATTATATATTTTTCTATTTATTTTAGTTCCTTTTTGCCAACTAGAATTTCTTATTAGAGGTTTACAAACTAATAATTTAGTAGTTCCATAATTAATTATTTGTTTCCATCTTTTCCCAATTACTCCAGTTAGTTGATAAAATGAAAAGCTTGAGCAAGCATCACCATACATAGCTCTAAATTCATCATACTTCATAATTTTACCATTCTCATTGATAATATCATTGACAAAAATGATTCCTCTTTCAAACATATTTTTCCAAAAGAAAGGCTTTCCATCTATTACAATATTAGAGTTCATCCATATTAACTGCTGCAAAATATCATCTCTTTTTTCTGGCACATAAAATTGAAAACACCACTATGAGTGGATTGTTTCCTTTATGAACCCCGCCATGTTTCCCAGCAGACTCTCTGGGAGGGGATCACTTGTAAAAAAGGATACAATTTCTTTTGATACAGTACATGTTTTTTGTCCAACAGGACATTTGTGTACCACTCAATGTTTAAATACATCTTTGGAACAATTGATGCTTTTAAAGACAGACACATAGCTTCAAGGTTGAGAAGTTTCAGGCCCCCATATTCATACTCTTTGTACAAAACCTTTCTTTTAATCTTTTCAGACAAAATCGAAGACCCTCCGTTCATAAATCTTAAAGTTTTGTGATGGAGCTGGTAATGACAAAAACAAATAAATAAATTGAGGAATAATTAACGAGTTGGCAATAGAAATTTTACCATACAGGTTAGGGATTTCCCTTTCCATAATTGCATAATTTTGTCCAGCTTTCTTAGTCGATTATCATAATTTACTGAGCCTAGATCTTCCAGATTTTCTGGGACAACAACACCAAGTATGTTAACTGGTCCATCTGTCCACAAAACAGGCACTTTGCATTCCATTCGAAAGGACGTTCCCTTTAGATTTCCGATCCTTAACATTTTACATTCATCATAATTAAGCTTAAGGCCAGATTGCTGTGAAAATATGTCCAAAAGATTAAGAAGGTTCCGCAAACAATGAGGACAAATCTTATCTTTGTGAATCAGCCTTTTCTGACATGAACTTCATCAAGAACAAACACAGAACACGCCTCACTGATGCACATCTGCAAGACTCACTCAGAGTTGCAGTGTCAAGTTACACACCAGAGTACAACACACTAGTTAACAGCATGCAATGCCAGGCTTCCCACTAACTGACAAAGAAACAGATAACAGATTTGGTGTCCAGTTCAAAGTGTGACATGATTTAAAAATTTGAGAGTTTACTTTTGTATTTTACATGAGTTATTATTTGTACAAACATGGTGCAAAGTAATTCATGATTTGTTAAAAAATGTTAGTGGCTAGCTAGTTAAAATGGGATATTGTGATTTCACAAGACTGTCTTAGAAGTGATCATTTGAAAATGTTCAATTTGAAAAATGTGCACTTAGAGAAAATATAAAAATAAAGTGTTGCATTTTGATATTTATCTGTTTCTATATATATTTATTGTGAGAAATCATTAAGATGATCAGTGTTTCCACAAAGATAAATATAATTAATTATTAATAATAACAGAGTTAAAGGTAAATTGAGCAAATTGGCTACTTCTGGCAATTTATTTAAGTGTGTATCTAACTGGTAGCCCTTCGCATTAATCAGTACCCAAGAAGTAGCCCTTGGTTTCAAAAAGGTTGGTGACCCCTGCTCTAGGCATTCGCATTAATCAGTACCCAAGAAGTAGCCCTTGGTTTCAAAAAGGTTGGTGACCCCTGCTCTAGGCATTGTGTAAATGTGGCAAACAGCCTCTTTAAAAGGGGCCGTATTGGTCATACCAATGTTGATACTTCAATTTTTTCACATTACTGAATGATTCCATTTTTGAACACAATTATAATCAGACAAAAACACAGGATGGTGGTGTAACAATACCAATTAAATATTTAAATCGTTTTCTACTGTTGGCTTAGATGTAAATCATTTGTTTTTGCCCTTAAAGCCCTCTGTTGTCTAGGGACTTACGTCCCAAGTTTGTAGAAAATAATAAAAAACAAAAGATTTCTTTGATCACAAAAAATATCAATGTAACCACTGTATTATCGTCCATTTAATGATACTATACTTGCTATCGTTACTATCGATATTTGTATCGATCCGCCCACCTTTGTACACATTCAAGAGCTCTAGCTTGCGGTTAGTATACTGTACCTCCTAAATTGTGTCGTGTAGCATGTTTAGCTATTCCTCGTCCTCCAGTGATAATGCCACTTGTAAGAAACAGTTTATTTCCTGCTATGGAGGTGAGGATTGTTAACTTAGAAGTGGCTTTGCAATGTGGGTGGACATTAACCGCTAGCGAGGACACTGCATTGTATTGAGGACGCGTTTGCTTGCTTGTTGTTGTCAAATTTGCAGGATACAGCAAGAATGTGTCATTGACAAGAATCATCACAATATAATGATAGTAATAAAATCGCCAGCCAAATTCGTATCATTTATATCGTAAATCGTCTACATCGCACAACTCGAGTGCCAGGCATCTATTAATGGTCAGGTGGGTTTTAGGGAGTCTTTCTATTTTAAAAAGACATTATCATTTTATGATAATGCATTAAAATGCATTGTTATTATTATGATATCATTAATGATACATTTATTATTTTTATGATATCATTTAATAGCGTTATACTATTTAAAGGCCTACTGAAACCCACTACTACCGACCACGCAGTCTGATAGTTTATATATCAATGATGAAATCTTAACATTGCAACACATGCCAATACGGCCGGGTTAACTTATGAAGTGCAATTTTAAAATTCCTGCGAAACTTCCGGTTGAAAACGTTTTATTATGCTGACGTATGCGTGTGACGTCACGAGGACAAGGGAAGTATTCGGAGCCCGTAGAATCCTATACAACAAGCCCTGTTTTCATTTCATAATTCCACAGTATTCTGGACATCTGTGTTGGTGAATCTTTTGCAATTTGTTTAATGAACAATGGAGGCTGCAAAGAAGAACGTTGTAGGTGGGATCGATCAGTGTATTAGCGGCTGGCTGTAGCAACACAACAAGGACTTAGCAGACGCCTAGCCGATGCTAGCCGCCAAACCCACGGATGAAGTCCTTCGTCGCGCCGTCGATCGCTGGAACGCAGGTGAGCACGGCTGTTGTTGGGCAGATGAGGGCTGGCTGGCGTAGGTGGAGCGCTAATGTTTTTATCATAGGTCTGTGAGGTCCGGTTGCTAAGTTGCTAAATTAGCCTTAGCGTCGTTAGCAACAGCATTGTTAAGCTTTACCAGGCTGAGAATTATTAACCGTGTAGTTACATGTACATGGTGTAATAGTATTGTTGATCTTCTGTCTATCCTTCCAGTCAGGGATTTATGTATTTTGTTTCTATCTGCATTTGAGAACGATGCTATCACGTTAGCTCAGTAGCTAAGTGTGTCACCGATGTATTGTCGTGGGGATAAAAGTCACTTTGAATGTCCATTTCGCGTGCTCGACTCTCATTTTCAAGAGGATATAGTATCCGAGGTGGTTTAAAATACAAATCCGTGATCCACTATAGAAAAAGGAGAGAGCGTGGAATCCAATGAGCCAGCTTGTACCTAAGTTACGGTCAGAGCGAAAAAACATACGTCCTGCACTGCTTCTAGTTCTTCACTCTAACGTTCCTCATCCACGAATCTTTCATCCTCGCTCAAATGAATGGGGTAATCGTCGCTTTGTCGCTCCAAATCTCTCTCGCTCCATTGTAAACAAAGGAAAATTGTGAAGAATATAACCTCCTGTGACGTCACGCTACTTCCGGTACAGGCAAGGCTTTATTTATCAGCGAGCAAAAGTTGCGAACTTTATCGTCGATTTTCTCTACTAAATCCTTTCAGCAAAAATATGGCAATATCGCGAAATGATCAAGTATGACACATAGAATGGATCTGCTATTCCCGTTTAAATTTAAAAAAATTCATTTCAGTAGGCCTTTAAATACTTTTGAACTGCCTCTAACAGTAAATGTTATTTTCTTTCATTCTTAAAAACATTCTCTGACTTTATACTCACTCCACTTTAAACCTAAAGCTTTAGCGATGCAACGTAAGGTCTATGGGCTGTGTGTATTGTGGTAAAGAGAGTTAATGAAGCATTTTTTTTACCTGTATCGATAAAAGACCGTTTCCTTTGAGATGCAATGGTGACTTTTACTTACCATCTTGCTCTTCTATGTTGTGATTGGCCTCAACGAAATCCCAGAACTTATCCTGGCTCTCTTCTGCCAGGAACTCACTGAAGAGCACCACACAAAATAAAATTGTGATGAGCCTTACATAACATTCAGGGCATTTGAAAACACATTTATATTCAGTATCAGTGCCATACCTGGCCTCCAGCAGCAGGGGTGTATCATCCCATTTGGCTGTAAGGGTGGTGGTGACGGCCTTGGAGTCGGCCCCAGCACAAGAAACAACCCAGAGCGGCGACAGCTGCAAAATCCAAAGAAGCCACATGGTCCAGCTTGCACCTGATTACAAATAATAGATAAGCAATTTAGGATTGGGTAGACTTTGTTTATTCCACAATGGAGAGATGATGTAGCTGCAGTGCAGATTTTTAAAAAGTCCACAAAAAATACAGTAAAAACAAGGGCTGTCAAATGATGACAATTAATTGCATTTTGTTGTTAGTTAACTCAAAACTAATCGCAATTAATGGCAGATAGATATCATTTTTCACCATTAATAAGTGAACCCTAAACAGATCATTTTCATGTATTTAATACCATGACTGAACAATTAGTTTGCTTTAATTAAATGTGTTTTAAACATTTTGCTTTTTTTAAACAGCTCAACACAAAAAAGGACATGAACACACTTTTAATGACAATAAAAAAACCTGTGTGTTGGTGTCTTGTCAGATTTTGTATTTTGTACGAATATATAATTAGAATTTCTGCTGTAGGAGCATTTGCATTCAGAGGAGAGGAGCTATACTTCCATGTTTAGATACCAATTTCACACATTAATAACACAAAATGTGGATTGTTATAATCATGGTTTGATTGTCAAAGATGTTTGATAATGTAAAATGTGAAATTTGTAGCTAAATACAAACATGCTTCTGATAATCTGTACATTATGTTGTACAAATTAATCATATTAATTTTGCTGCCTGACAATGTCTTAATTTTTTTTTTTTATTAACAAAGTGTAATATTCAGCCTGCTAAACATTCTGTAATTGAGGACAACCTGAGCATGTTATAAAATAATATACACTTTATTTAAATATGCCACAAAATGTCACCATCAATATTCCACAAATTATGTACTAGCATTTATTAAGGCAGAAATATCACAGATAACATTGAAAAACATCTTTGACAAACAAAGCATGATCATAATGTATGACATTTTTAATTATTTTACAGTAGTTAGACCGGATGTGACACATAACTCTAACTTTGTGAAGTCGTAAGTGTGTGACTGTATTGAGAAGAGGTGTCTTGACATGTTTTGACGACACGACAAGAATAAATAACACAATAAAGTCCTTCTGCCTACTGCCTTTGTCTTTCCTTTCTGCTGAGCTTTTACCCCAACTAACCAAAACAGTTACAGTAACACTCTATATTTTATGTTATCAACACAGTAATGGCTCACTGCAATCGAAGATAAAATATTCTTGTCTTGTCGGGAGAACGACTTGCCAGTGCTTTTTGATATGGATTTCCACAATGTACCATTTTCTTTCTGCATTTCTGCTCATTAATGTCCCGTGCTACAAATCGGCCCGAGGGTCAAAAAGGACGTGTGAGGGTTAATCGCATGGCTAACAAATTATCGCCGTTAAAGGAACTAGCCCTGGTAAAAACACATGAAATCAAGAGGGAAACTATACACCAAGGAGGATATAAAAGAGCACAGAGCTGCTTCAACCAGCTACCACTTCAGCAGCACAATTTCAAATTACATGTAGGCTTGAGCCAATATTCGATGAGTCAATTAATTGATGAAAATTAAGTCAATAAGTTTTCCGGCGTCGACAAATCGCCACGTGCACGCCTCAAGAGCATTCATGCTTCGACGTTGGCTTCAGCGTTTGGTTTTGTGTTTTTGTTGGCATTTGTAAGAGGTTTTTTGTTTTTGCATTTATTTTGGATATTGCAGTATTTTCCAATAACATGTGATTTATCTTCTTTGTGTGTTTTTGAATTTTGGACCACTTTTGTGTTTTGGAGCGAAACAAAATAGTGAAGAAATGTTATGAATCATAACATAAAAATTTAATAACAAAATTAAATTACCACTGATAGCCACACACACACTCAGTGTGGTGAAATTACTCTCTGCATTTGACCCATTTACCCCCTGGGAGGGGAGGGGAGCAGTGAGCAGCAGCGGTGGCCATGCTCGGGAATCATTTTGGTGATTTAACCGCCAATTCCAACCCTTGATGCTGAGTACCAAGGAGAGAGGTAATGGGTCCCATTTTTATAATCTGTGGTATGACTTGGCCGGGGTTTGAACTCACGACCTACCGATCTCAGGGCAGACACTCGAACCACGAGGCCACTGAGCAGGCAAATATACAGTTTGCCAGAAGCTTGTGGATGGCTACCAAAAGCGCCTTATTGCAGTGAAACGTGCCAACGGACATGTAACCAAATATTAACATTGCTGTATGTATTCTTGTGACCCAGCAGATTTTATCACATTTTCAGTAGACCCATAATAAATTCATAAAAGAACCAAACTTCATGAATGTTTTTTGTGACAAACAAGTATGTGCTCCAATAGTGAATAATATTTCTGTGTTTTGGAGCGAAAACAAAATAGTGAAGACATGTTATGAATTAAACATTAAAATTAAATAACAAAATTAAATTACCACTGATAGTCACACACACACTAGGTGTGGTGACATTACTCTCTGCATTTGACCCATCCCCTTATTCCACCCCCTGGAAGGTGTGAAGGCTGATTGATTGATTGATTGATTGAAACTTGTATTAGTAGATTGCACAGTACAGTACATATTCCGTACAATTGACCACTAAATGGTAACACCCGAATAAGTTTTTCAACTTGTTTAAGTCGGGGTCCACGTTAATCAATTCATGGTACAAATATATACTATCAGCCTAATACAGTCATCACACAAGTTAAACATCAGAGTATATGTAACCGGTGGTCTTTTCCTCTGCGTTGTGTGGATTTTATGGAACACGACCAACACCATGAATTGCTCAGCTGCACTTTACTGATAATACACAGAATACAATTGTCGTCAATAACTTTTTGCCATCGTCGAGCCCCTACACAAATATAATAACAAGAAAGTGAACTTAAGTTCTTAACACGACAATACATTTTCTGTCGTCGCATGGACTTCCTACCTCTCCCGTTATCGTAGACAAAAGGGAAGTTGGAAGGCGTGTCCAACGCATATAAAGAGACAGGTGTCACAGTAGTTATTGCAGTAGAAGGGACAACGAGACAATGGTTCCACATTGACAAAACATCGAACAATATTCAGGTATTTATATGTAATTTACACATTTTGTGTAATTATAACAATAATAAAACATATTATTTACAAGACATAATTGACCCTGTTACATATATACATTGAATTATTTACAATAGAGGGGGGTAGGATGTGGAGAGGGTTGGGTTAGGTTGCTATCAGCACTTCAGTCATCAACAATGATATAATCTGAGAAATGAACATTGTAACAGTGTAGGTCTCACTTGGTAGGATATGTACAGGGAGCAGTGACCATCGTGAGCTCAGAAAGCATAAGAACAAGTACCGTATTTTCCGGACTATAAGTCGCAGTTTTTTTTCATAGTTTGGCCGGGGGTGCGACTTATACTCAGGAGCTACTTATGTGTGAAATTATTAACACATTACCATAAAATATCAAATAATATTATTTAGCTCATTCACGTAAGAGACTAGACGTATAAGATTTCATGGGATTTAGCAATTAGGAGTGACAGATTGTTTGGTAAACGTATAGCATGTTATATTGATGTTATAGTTATTTGAATGACTCTTACCATAATATGTTACGTTAACATACCAGGCACGTTCTCAGTTGGTTATTTATGCCTCAAATAACGTACACTTATTCAGCCTGTTGTTCACTATTCTTTATTTATTTTAAATGGCCTTTCAAATGTCTACTCTTGGTGTTGGGTTTTATCAAATAAATTTCCCCCGAAAATGCGACTTATGTATGTTTTTTTCCTTCTTTATTATGCATTTTCGGCAGGTGCAACTTATACTCCGGTGCGACTTATACTACGAAGAATACGGTATATACATTTGATTATTTACAATCCGGGGAGGTGGGATGTGGTGAAGGTGAGGGGGTTAGGCCAGGGTTGTAGCTGCCTGGAGGTGTTCTTTTAGTGAGGTTTTGAAGGAGGATAGAGATGCACTTTCTTTTACACCTGTTGGGAGTGCATTCCATGTTGATGTGGCATAGAAGGAGAATGAGTTAAGATCTTTGTTAGATCAGAATCTGGGTTTGACGTGGTTTGTGGAGCTCCCCTTGGTGTTGTAGTAATGGCGGTCAATTACGTTATGGAAGTAGTTTGACATGTACTTCGGTAATGGAAGGCATAATGCCTTCACTATTGTCTTAGCTAGTTTTAAATATCATATGTTAGGATAATGGCAGATCATGATGTTTTAGGTGCACCAGGAAGCTTCGCTGGTAAACAAAAAAAAACCTTCATGTCGGGAACCAATAGGACCCTTCAGCGTGGCCCCTTCGTCCAATGACCGCACACTTTGTCCATCTTTTCTATTTCAATGACTGCCCGCTGCGCTGTCATGTAAATACCTAATAGGAACACACACTTTGCATTGAATAAGTAAAAAACACACCTAAGAATGATACAACTTCACGCTGTAAACATTTGTATCAGTCATCGCCATTACAGCTAACCGCGGCAGCTAGCTAGCAAAGCAAACAGCACAGCAATCTATACGAGTCTAATAGTTACAGATGACACGCTGCGCGTTTAAGGTAGTGGTTCCATTTTATGGTATAACCACCATAAATGTATGTTTTATGGTGGCGTGCTATGTGAAAATTAAAGTATTATTTTTCTCACCGAAGCCGGCTCCGTAGCTTCCTGGATTCATGATCAGTTCGGAGGGGTCCTATCTTTGAGTTCAGGTAACCACACATTTTGCCTGATCAAAATGACAGGAAAACGTGCCATAATGACTGAAAACAATGTCGGAGCGCCACAAAAAAAAATTAAAAAAAAATCCAACTAAACAAAAATACCGTAACTCTCATGCCGCCATTAGTGAATTGTGAATTTGTGAATTATATTTATATAGCACTTTTTCTCTAGTGACTCAAAGCGCTTTACATAGTGAAACCCAATATCTAAGTTACATTTAAACTAAAGATGTCCGATAAATGCTTTAAAATGTAATATCGGAAATATCAGTTTTTTTTAAATTATCTGCATCGTTTTTTTTTGTGTGTTTTTTTTAATTAAATCAACATAAAAAACACAAGATACACTTACAATTAGTGCACCAACCCAAAGAACCTCCCTCCCCCATTTACACTCATTCACACAAAAGGGTTGTTTCTTTCTGTTATTAATATTCTGGTTCCTACATTATATATCAATATATATCAATACAGTCTGCAAGGGATACAGTCCGTAAGCACACATGATTGTGCGTGCTGCTGGTCCACTAATAGTACTAACCTTTAACAGTTAATTTGACTCATTTTCATTAATTACTAGTTTCTATGTAACTGTTTTTATATTGTTTTACTTTCTTTTTTATTCAAGAAAATGTTTTTAATTTATTTATCTTATTTTATTTTATTTTATTTTTTAAAAAAAGGACCTTATCTTCACCATACCCGGTTGTCCAAATTAGGCATGATAATGTGTTAATTCCACGACTGTATATATCAGTATCGGTTGATATCGGTATCAGTAATTAAAGAGTTGGACAATATCGGAATATCGGATATCGGCAAAAAGCCATTATCGGACATCCCAGTTCCACCCACACTGGTATAAATTTTAAACCAGTGTGGGTGGAACTGGGAGCAGGTGGGTAAAGTGTCTTGCCCAAGGACACAACAGCAGTGATTAGGATGGCGGAAGCTGGGATCGAACCTGGAACCCTCAAGGCCACTCTACCAACCGAGCTATACCGGTTTTTTATAAAATGTTTTTTTAAAAACATATAATTTTTTTTTTTTTTAAATAGTTAATGTCATTTAACACATAGTAGCATACACACTCTACGTAATCATCAAGCACCCAATAAAACCCGTTGAGCTTGATCCTCCGTTGTTGTGCCGTCTCCTTCCCCTTTATCTATACATAACAGTTCATTAATTTTTGCTCAGGACAACAATTTGCTCCATTTCTGCTATTGTTTATTGCAGTGTGTTTTTCAACCTTTTTTGAGTCAAGACACATTTTTTCATTGAAAAACCGCCAGCAAAAAAATGAAACTCAGCAGCCGATATTGACAGTAAAAAGTCGTTCCATCACCAAGCATGCATCACTATAGCTCTTGTCTCAAAGTAGGTAATAATAATAATAATATATTTTATTTGTAAAAAGCACTTTAGATTGAGTAAACAACCTCAAAGTGCTGCAGTGTATATTAAAAAAAAATAAAATAAAAAAATAAAAAGATAATAAAAAAATAAATAAAATAAAAACTAGAACAGCAGCTAAAACTAGTATGCATATATCTAAAAAAAAGGCATTTTTTTTTAAAAGAAGGGTTTTAAAGCCTTTTTTAAAAGTATCCACAGTCTGTGGTGCCCTCAGGTGGTCAGGGAGAGCGTTCCACAGACTGGGAGCGGCGGAGCAGAAAGCCCGGTCTCCCATTGTTCGTAGCTTTGTCCTCGGAGGTTGGAGGAGGTTAGCCTGTTCGGAGTACTGTCACCACCTGTCACATCACGCCGTGACTTATTTTGAGTTTTTTTGTGTTTTCCTGTGTGTAGTGTTTTAGTTCTAGTTTTTTTTCTTCTATATTGGTGGCTTTTCCTGTTTTGTTGGTATTTTCCTGTCACAGTTTCATGTCTTCCTTTGAGCACTATTCCCCACACCTGCTTTGTTTTTAGCAATCAAGACTATTTAAGTTGTTTTTATCCTTCTTTGTGTGGACATAGTTGATTGTCCTGTCATATTTGAATGTACTTTGTGGACGCCGTCTCTGCTCCACACGCTGTAAGTCTTTGCTGTCATCCAGCATTCTGTTTTTGTTCACTTTGCAGCCAGTTCAGTTTTAGTTTCGTTCTGCATATCCTTCCTTAACCTTCAATGCCCTTTCTAAGGGGCCCTCACCTTTTGTTTATTTTTGGTTTAAGCATTAGATACCTTTTCACCTGCACACTGCCTCCAGTTGTCATCTGCATATTGTGATCGCCACAAACCATGTTCCCGACATCTACAAAGCAATTAGCTACCTGCTGCCACCTACTGATATGGAAGAATATTACACAGTTACTCTGCCGAGCTCCAGACAGTACAGACACTCAACAACGGCACATTATTTGCGAATTATAATTACTGGTTTGCAAAAAATATTTTTAAACCAATTAGGTGAAATTACATAATCTCCCATGGCACACCAGACTGTATCTCTTGAAAAACACTGGTTTATTAAATGGATCCCCATTAGCTGACGCCAAGGCGACCGCTAGTCTTCCTGGGGTCCATATATGAACATACAAAATACAAATACAAAGAATACATACATTACTAAACATTATACAAAAGAAAAGTACAACATAAGATAAAAAAGCCAGTTAAACCCAGCATTAAAAATTCATGTCATGTGGGCAGCTGCAATAGATGTCTCTTCAAAGCTGTCTTGAATGGACAATTTACTTTGTGAGAGATTTATGTGAGATGGCAACCGATTCCAGAATGATATACATCTATACATGACTGTATGTTTGAGGAGATTGGTCCTGGGAGCAGGAGGTGCCAAATAGCCATTGCTGGCCTTCCTAGTGTCATGAATATGTGTGTTAGTTGATTTTAAAAACTGTTTGTAAAAGTAACCTGGTGTTTGAGCTAACATGATAGTTCTAAAAGAACATAAAGAGACTACAATGCATCTTTTGTTCAACAGATGCTATGAAACAAGCAGTGCTTGATTTAAAGGGGGATTGCAGTTTTTTGGGGGGGAATTTTGCCTATTGTTCACAATACTTATGAGAGACAAGAAGACAAAAGTTTTTGATTTTTTTTTGCAGTCTTAACATGTAAAAAACTGCTTGTTCTAGGAGTCTAGAGATGCAGCTAATGGGAGCAATCAATTCTGCCTCTAAATCACTTTAAAATGCATTCAAAAACCAAAATTTACGTTCTGTAACCTGTGTAATAACCAAGCTGTAGCGACATTGTTATTGTAAGAGCGAACACTGGGGAACTTTTTTCGAGCTTACTAACACATAATTGAACACTAAACACTAAAACAACACCTCCAGGCAACACTAAATAACACTAAACTTCAACTTCAACCCTTGACTAACACCCTCCCCCCCTCCACATCCCACCTCCCCGGATTGTAAATAACCAAATGTAAATAGTCAAATGTTTTTCTAATGTATATACTTGTTCTTTCGCTACCTGAGCTCACCATGTTCTCTGCTCGCTGTACATATCCTACCAAGTCAGACCTACACTGTTTCAATGTCCATTTCTCTGATGATGCAATTGTTGATGACTGAAGTGCTCATATCAACCAAACCCTCCTCATCCCACCCCCCGGATTGTAAATAATGTAAATAATTCAATATATATACTTGTCAGTACGTGGTCCTTTGGGTGTTGTGTTTTCCCGGAATGCAAAGGAAAGTTGGCGCGGGCAAGGCGTGAATGTAAGTACATCTTTTATTTTAAACACTAGCAGACTACAAAAAAAGGACGCAAACAAAAGGCGCGCACAATGGCGGAGAACAAACTTCACTAATGAAACAAAACTTGCACGAAGGCAGAAACTATGAACAATAAACAAAAACTTACTTGGCATGGAACTATGGTAGCATGAAGACAAACAGAGGTAGCAGGGGTGTCAGAAGTAGCATGGTATGAAAGGATAGTGTCACCAGGACGATCAGCAGAAACGGACAGGCTTAAATAGCAGTGAAATGATTAGTGACAGGTGTGCGAGTGCAAAGCGTGAGACAGGTGCGTGACATGACAGGGGAAAACTAATGGGTTGCTATGGTGACAAAACAAACAAGAGTGCACAAAGAGTCCAAAAACAAAACCGAACATGACTAAAACAAAAACATGATCAACAGACATGACAATACTCCGATGATTAACTTGTGTGATGACTGTATTATGCTGATAGTATATATCTGTACCATGAATTGATTTACGTGGACCCCGACTTAAACAAGTTGAAAAACTTATTCGGGTGTTAGCATTTACAGTAGTGGTCAATTGTACGGAATATGTACTGAACTGTGCAATCTACTAATAAAAGTTTCAATCAATCAATCAATCAATCAATCAATCAATCAATCAATCAATCAATTAATCAATCAAAATTGTGCTACGGTATTAGCCGTAAGCTAGCTAACGGCGAGAGACAAGCTAGCTTCTACGCCAGGACCCAAATCGCGTTTGAGTTTGTAATACACAACACAACGCGATAGGACGCCAATCTGTACTGACCGAAAAACATGAACTATCATATTACAGTATTTGTAAAGTATTAGCCCACATTTCATATTGTCTTTTTACACAGCTAGCTTGACACTGTATGTACTGTAGTTGTAATAACGAGCATGACGTGCTGCGTGTATCGATATCGATATTATACTGACTCACTCGATGGACAGTTGTTCGTTTGATGGCTGGGGAAATTTCCTGTTGATTTTGGGTAAGCACTCCATCTATGTCGAAATAGCTTGTCTCCGAGCTCCACATTTACAGCGTCAATGTCACGCCGACCTCACTCTCTCGGCTTCCGTCTGTTCCAATGTTTCAGCTTGTCAACCCCGCCCACATCTCCCGAATTCGGAGGTCTCAAGGTTGGCAAGTATGCCCGCAGGCCGTATTTTGCCCAGGTCTGGTCTAGTGTAGACAACATATAATACATACTATTAGGTAAAGCGATAGGACATTGTGTAAAGGACTTTTAGCAATTAAATTGGAGAAAAATGCACACAATGCACATTTTCCCTCTAGTATTTCCTGCAGGCTATGTTCTGATTTTTGTGATTATTTTCCTCTCACAGGTTTCACATTCACACGTACACTGCTAGTGTGTACAATGGGTAACGTTGAGGAGACGTGGCTCCTTCACTTTTTTTTTTTTTATCCCATTTTCTCGCTCTGCAGCCTAAATTAAATTGGACAAGCGATCCTCCGGAGGGAGTCGTTACAAGGTTTGATTTAACATTTTATAAAAAGCGCCGACATTAATTATCCTGTCGGGTTTGACCTTCACTTTAAAGTGCATGTGCAGCCACCTTACGCTACGAATGTACATGCTACACACGCACACACACACACACACACACACACACACACACACACACACACACACACACACACACACACACACACACACACACACACACACACACACACACACACACACACACACACACACACACACACACACACACACACACACACACACACACACACACACACACACACACAGGTTATCATTTGGAATGGGGACCAAGTTTTTGATCATCACTTGTGGGGACCACCCTTTCTACAGGTTGTGGAGGCATAAAAAAAGGTAGGTAAAATGGCCACTGCCCAATTAGCTCATACACGTCTTTAAATCTCTGAATTGATGAAGTAATGTGCTGATCATTCTTACTGGGGACTCTGGGGAAAAAGAGTTAATATGGTTCATGGGGACCAAATTTAAATAATTTTGCATAATTCACACAAATTTGTATGTGACTACTGAGGACCATTTAAAAAAAAAAAAAAGGTCAAATTAAATATGACATGATCCTCAGAATACAGCACTACAGCTGTCCTCTTATAGGAAGTTTCACCACTTAAATGTTCAAGCAAATCCTGCATCTTCTGTGACATTACAGAAAACTGTTTAAAAAGTTGTCTGCAACTCCAACTACCATATATAGAAGAATGGAAAATTCTGAATGTGAATCCTACTTTAAGGTAATAATGTTTTATAATCATGCTGTATGAAAATGTCATCCTAAGGAACACTAAACCAGATTTTTTTTTTGGAAAAATATATTAGTTTTAACTAAGGATGGATACCATACAGAATCACAGTACTATTAATACCAGGATAACAAGTGTTTCACTTTTCAAGAAAATTCATTTTCTCTTTTACCAATATTTTAAACACGTAAACAAAGTAACCCAAATTTCGAGAATGGAGGGCAGAATGGATCTGACTATCATTTAAAAAGGTTTCCCTTTAGGGGACCTGTTTTTTTGTCCCCATACCGTCAGAGGTCCCCTAAAGGTGACTGTGTAAACAGAGCGATGTCCCCATTAAGTAAGCATTAAAAAAAAATAAAAAATATATATTTTAGTTTTTTTTTGTTTTTTTGTCATTAAAAAATACAATCATGTGTGCTTACGGACTGTATCCCTGCAGACTGTATTGATCTATATTGATATATAATGTAGGAAACAGAAATATTAATAACAGAAAGAAACAACCCATCCATCCATCCATCCATTTTCTACCGCTTGTCCCTTTTGGGGTTGCGGGGGGTCGCTGGAGCCTATCTCAGCCCTTTTGTGCGAATGAGTGTGAATGAGTGTAAATGGGGGAGGGAGTTTTTTTGGGTTGGTGCACTAATTGTAAGTGTATCTTGTGTTTTTTATGTTGATTTAATATAAAAAAAGTATTTTTTATTTTTATTTTTATTTTTTTAATTTCTTGTGCGGCCTGGTACCAATCGATCCACGGACCGGTACCGGGCCGCGGCCCGGTGGTTGGGGACCACTGCTTTAGGGGACCTGTTTTTTTGTCCCCATACCGTTAGAGGTCCCCTAAAGGTGACTGTGTAAACAGAGCGATGTCCCCATTAAGTAAGCATTGCCAGAACACACACACACACACACACACACACACACACACACACACACACACACACACACATACACACCGACACACACACACACACACACACACACACACACACACACACACACACACACACACACACACACACACACACACACACACACACACACACACACACACAACAATCAACTGTATTCAAGGACTTGCCAGAAATGTCCTCACAAACCGCCTCCTGCCGGTGTAATTAAGCATGATGCGACACACACACACACACACACACACACACACACACACACACACACACACACACACACACACACACACACACACACACACACACACACACACACACACACACACACACACACACACACACACACACACACACACACACACGTACAACAATCAACTGTATTCAAGGACTGGCCAGAAATACACCTGTTTTTTTGTCCCCATACCGTCAGAGGTCCCCTAAAGGTGACTGTGTAAACAGAGCGATGTCCCCATTAAGTAAGCATTGCCAGAACAGACACACACTCACACACACACACACACACACACACAACACACACACACACACACACACACACACACACACACACACACACACACACACACACACACACACACGAACAACAATCAACTATATTCAAGGACTGGCCAGAAAAGTCCTCACAAACCGCCTCCTGCCGGTGTAATTAAGCATGATGCGACACACACACACACACACACACACACACACACACACACACACACACACACACACACACACACACACACACACACACACACACACACACACACACACACACACACACACACACACACACACACTGCAGGGCCTGCTCATCTGTCAACAAGGTGACATCTTCACATGAATTATAGGAGATGGCTGCTGTCATCATCTCCGGGGTCACGTAGAAAATGGCCTACCCGGGGCGCGGCGGCGGCGGGGTCACACTACCACCAACGGCACGTCAGCAGCCATTTTAGAGGTTGACAGCCTCGACGGGGGAGCGAAAACGACCTCAATTAAACCTCCATTATTATGAATACATTTTGTCGTTTCACGTGAGTTGCCGCTAATTAAAAAGTGTCCCTGACTGTTTAATAGGGGTCAGCCGTGCTCGACAAGATACAGCATTTTTTAAAAAATGTTTTATTTTCTGCAGCCAGCAAACACCTGACTGACCATAAAATGCTTGTCTAACAGCTTCATTCAGCAAAAAAACAAACAAAAAACCACTTATGTGGCTTTCTTGCGCGCAGTTTCATGGTTTTTGTAATGGCCGTCACATCCCAAGCAGCCTCGGATGAGTCCGTGCTGGACCTTGACCTGAGACTTGTGTGCCTTTACATTTGTACCACATCAACATTTATGTGCAGGTTAATTCCTTTTGCAGCACCTTTTTACGGGAGCCCACACATACGTGATGACTCAGACACACACACACACACATGATGACTCAGACACACACACACACACACACACACACACACACACACACACACACACACACACACACACACACACACACACACACACACACACACACACACACACACACACACACACACACACACACACACACACACACACACACACACACACACACATGTATTTGTTACCTTCTTGAGACCTCCGAAAAATGCCTACCTCTTTAGGACCACCCTTTCTAGATATATAAAGATGTGTATTTACAACATTAATAATATATACAAACTATGCAAATATAAAAAAGGTAAGCTTTTAGTTAATTTTATTTTTTTTCTGTAATTTGTTTTTAATCTTCATTATTTACTTCAAGTTATTACAGTACCGTATGTCTCTATATACATATGTGGAGGGGGGCGTGGCCTGCGGGCCTGCCGCGGAACGGGGTGTGCCAAGACCGGCTTTGAAGACAGCGACAGGTGAGTATATGGCTCAGGTGGGCCTTGTTATCTAATCACCTGTCGCCTTTATTAGCAGCAGCCGGGATGAGACACGTTGTTGGAGTTGGAGCGGGAGCCAGAGAGAGAGCAAGAGAGACACACAGACGCAGAAAAGCCATTTTGCTGGAAAGCAAAAACCTTGCACTCTTTAATGAAAATAAAACAGTGTTGTACCCTGAAAGCCGGGCTCTCGTGGCAGTGTGTGGTGGTCCGAGGAACCCACTAGAGGGCAACCTCTACAACATATTCGTTTTATTTTTTGTATACATTTTGGCCACTTCAAATGTTTACACACACTTGTTATTTCATATGTTGGCCAAAGGGGGCGCATTTTGATTTCTTACACACATTTTTGTATTTCTTACCTTCTTGAGACCTCCGAAAAATGCCTACCTTTT